>NC_046299.1:67466539-67738280 GCF_004115265.2 Rhinolophus ferrumequinum | reverse complement strand
TCTCTCTCTCTCTCTATCTCTCTCTCTCTCATTTTAACACCTGCTGTGCTGCTGTTAGAAGTGGTCCATGTGGTAGAAACTAAGGAAATAAGGCCTTCTGTCAACATCCAATTAGAAACTGAGGCCTCTAATTAAAAGATGCGTGCATAAGCCTTCTTGAAAATAGCTTCTCCAACCCCAGTCAGGCCTTACCATGACTGAAGCTCTGGCCAACATTTTTCCTGCAACTTCATGAACACCCTGAGCCAGAGGCCTCCAGCTAAACCTGTCTCATATCCCTGACCTGTAGAAATTATGTGAGATATTAGATTTGTTTGTTTGTTTGTTTATTTTAACCTCGTATTTCAAAGTTTGTATTTCTTATGAATCATGTTCACCGTTCTTACAAATGAATAAAAGTTGAGTCATGTCCATGCCCTGTCTTTCCCCCAAATCTTTGAATATTTCTCAAGCTGTTGAGAATAAGATTTAAGACATAAGTCAAAATTCCTTCAGACCCTTTTTTCCCTTTACTTTATCTTCCAACTACCAGAAATTATGTTTTTATAGTGTAAGTTTTGCCCTATTCCATTCCTACTAAAACATCTTTTCATAGCTCTCTCAGTGTGTTGTCTGCAGACGAGAACGCAGCCCCCGCACCAGGCCCGTCTGCGGCCTGACTGCAGCCCTTTCCCCCTGCGTCACTCACCCTCACCACAACCTTCCCAGGTTATACTTCTGCTTGCTTATAAATTCCTGAGTAAAGGTACACAGTGTCATGCACCATGGCATTTTTCAGTGCCCAATACAGTGCCTGATATATATATGGTTGGTGCTCAATACATTCTGTCTGGTTGGCAAAAAATACTCCATCTTGATCCCTCCAAATTGTGTCCCCATCTACCAAAAACAACTATTATCTGATCATCACCTTCCACTCCCAGGTCACCTCTTTCCTGATCTAATCTTATTGTAACAGTATTAGGTGCTCCCGACATAATTTTTATAATGCTTATATCATGTCATAATAATATATTTACCTTTAAGTCTTCCCTACTGCATCTAGCTAGGATTCATTTTTCTTGACCTTAATAATTATTGAATCAAACTGTAATCCTTAGCCCCATACTCTAAGACTTTGGATCAAAAGACCAAGGTCACATGTGTCCCGAGTCTCCTCTTTCCAGTCCTTTCCACCTCACTTAGGAGCAACTCTCCACTTTACCTATCTTCCCTCTTAGCTTCTGAGCTGAGCCAGGCTACACTGTCGTGCTTCTCCCTATGGCATAGCTTCTTAGTGTTGACTGGTGACCTTCTGTACACCCCTATAAGACAGTATCTCTGCCCTAAACACGAACCTAGAAAACAAGCCCACTGACATTTTCACTCGTATCGTCCCTTCTTCCAGGTTAGAGAACTCTATAGAGAATCAAAGTGGCCTCAGCCCACACCCCTGACTCCCAAGAACTGACCTCTGCTTGGATTTCATCTCACTCCCTGTGCTCCAATGACCTGGTTCAATGTTAGACGCCAGCAGTAGCTGCATTAAGCTGAGCTGGTTAGTCCCTTGCACAATAAACTCTCCCGTCTTGCTCCTTTCAGGAGTCAGCAACTGTACTCAGATTAGCTTACTTTTAGCCCTAGAGACGAGGAACAGAACTACTTCCTCATCTTCTTTATCTTCTTTATCCATCTGCTCTGAGCTGTGACAAGCACAGAACATCATGCCTCACCATTAAGTTATTTTGAAATTTAAAGTCTTCAGCAAGGCATTTGGCAAAATCTTTTCTGATATCCTTTTCTTTCTCTCTCTCTCTCTCTCTCTCTCTCTCTCTCTCTCTCTCTCTCTCTCTCACTCTCTCTCTCACACACACACACACACACACGACAAGAACATAAGTTGGATGAAGGTTGAAGCAGGTGGACAAAAATTAATTTTTCACACCCAAAGCGTACAGAAAAATGTGTTATGCATCATTCTTGAGTTTTGCAGTCAATGCCCAATGGCTCTGTCTTCAGCCTTTTCCTATTCAACATTTTAATCCCCAATGTGAATAAAGATACACATTTCATCACTTTTCTCATGCAGTCAAGTCATTGTAAATGCATTTGATGATGGAATCAAAATTCCACAAAAATCTCAGAAGGTTAAAATAATATATATTTCGGAGTGACATCATAGGAATGGCGGCAGCAGGGTGCACTTTCTGAGTTCTCCTCCGGATCTTATTACAAACAGGACCTATAACCCATCAAAGAACTCTTTGCTCATCACACAGAACAGCTAAGAGACTCGTGGATTACTTGAAGCTAAGGATTACTTGAAGGTGCGCTAATTGGGCGAGCAGGGGAAGGAAGGAAGGGAGCGGAGTGAAAACGCGCAGCTGGCGGCAGCGGCGGTGGGGAAATCCCAGCCCGTGGCGGAGGCGGCAGTGAAACCCGTGGTGGCACCCGCAGTTCCAGGCACGCATGGGATCCCAGGGCGGAACGGAGAGCACAGAGACCAGGAGGTGGGCTCTTTCCCTGCGTCCCACGGCTGATTTCTCCCGCCAGGAGGGCGGCTAGTGGGCCCTGGGGCGGACAAAGAACACAGACTCCATACCTGGGACCCTCCCCTCCACTCTTCCAATCCTACCCCCGCCCTTCCAGAGACTTAAACTGGCCCCTGAACTGAGGAGTAGTGTCAGATTACAGAGGAGCCGTAGTAGTGCTCAGGCTCTGGGAAGACTGACAGGCAGCCCTGACCCAGGGAGACTGGGAAGTGTGTGTGATTTTGGCTGGGCTAGGAGAGAAGAGACTCCTCCACCCCCAGCCACCACCTTTTCTGGCCTGCGGGAAGAGGGTGACGCGCAGCTGGGATGGGAGAGAGAAGACCCCTCCATCCCCAGCCCCCACCCTTTCTGGCCTGCCTTGGGCGGGGCGGGTGCAACTGCAGAGACACTCCCAGGGATCAGCAGTAAGCAGCAGACGCAGCTCTGGGCTTTCAGCAGCTCAGAAATCTCCCGCCCGCACCCCCACCCCATATACACACACACTGAAGTGCCCTAAGACTCAGGAGTACTGGACACGGGGCTGGTGGTGCTACTCTCAGTGTGCATATGTGCAGGCAAGGGCAGAAACTGCACTGACTTTGTAAAAACTATCATCCAGACCCCTCAGGCCCACGCATTTATCTACAGTCCCAAAGTCACTCTGGGCACCAGGTGACCAGCTCTGCCTGCGCAATAAGCAGGGGGCTCTTTGGTACAGCAGAGGACAACCTGGACATTACTTGGTGGGCTTAAGCCAAGACTGGCACTGCTTTTTGTTTTGCTTTGTTTTGTTTTGTTTTGCTTTGTCTTTATATCTTTGATATCTTTGCCTGTGTCGAGTGGGGGTTATCGGGTGTTTTTACATGTGAATGTATTTGATTTTTTTCTTTGTCGTTGTTGTTGCTGTTGTGCTTGGTGATTTACTTTGTTTTGAAACCGCCCTACAAGGGCCCAGCTTAAGAGGCACAAGATTCAACATATCCAGAGGCCAACTCCAGACCAAACCAGAATACTACCGGGTTTGACCTACAAGTCATACACCCAGAGGGAATTCCCTGCAGGCACTAGATAGAGCCCATAGAGGCCAAACCACATTTAAGTGGTCAACCCTCACGCAGCAGAACGCCCTGCGGGGGGCAGAGCCAAGTCTCACAACGAGTCAGCCCAGGAGTTAACCCCACCTACTCACAAGCAAAAAGCAATTAAAGATCTTCTTGAACAGGACAATATACACAACACAAGAGTCACCTTTGGAGCACACACAGAGGAGAAGAACAAAGTAGTGCAAGTCAAATATAAAGGACACATACTACATAAGATAACCTAGCAAGAACTAAGAACTCTAGGGGATCTACCTAATACATCAAAACAAACACAGAGAGTCAGCCAGAATGGGGAAACAAAGATACACGTCCCAAATAAAAGAACAGAAGAAACCTCCACAACTGGAACCAAATGAAGCAGAGGTAACCAACCTTTCAGAGACAGAGTTCAGAACACTAGTGATAAGAATGTTTAAGGAGCTTAGAGAAGACATAAAGAAGGATGTAGAAATCATAACGAACAACCAGTTATAACTAAAGAACACAATTACCGAAATTAAGAACTCACTTGAAGGAATTACCAGCAGGTTAGATGAAGCAGAGGATCGAATCAGCGACTTAGAAGACAAGGTAGCAGAGATCACCCAAACGGAACAACAGAAAGAAAAAAGAATAAAAAACAATGAGGATGGCTTAAGAGACCTCTGGGATAACATCAAGCGCAACAACATGCGCATCATAGGAATACCAGAAGGTGAAGAGAGGAAGCAAGGGATTGAGAACATATTTGAAGTAATAATGTCCGAAAACTTCCCCAACCTGATGAAGGAAACCACCATACAAGCCCAGGAAGTGCAGAGCGTTCCAACCAGGGTAAACCCAAACAGGTCCACACCAAGACACATTATACTTAAAATGGCAAAGGTTAAAGACAAAGAGAGAATCCTAAACGCAGCAAGAGAAAGACAGAGGGTTACATACAAGGGAACTCCCATAAGACTATCAAATGACTTTTCTACAGAAACATTGAAGGCCAGGAGGGAGTGGCAGGAGATACTCAAAGTGATGGAAAACAAAGGCCTACAACCTAGATTGCTTTATCCAGCAAGGCTATCATTTAAAGTTGATGGAGAGATAAAGAGCTTTCCAGAAAATAATAAGCTAAAGGAATTTATTACCACCAAGCCTGCATTGCAAGAAATACTAAAAGGACTTCTGTAAATAGAAGAAAGATCAAAACAACCTAACTACAAATTTAAAAATGGCAATAACTATGTACCTATCAATAATCACTTTAAATGTAAATGGATTAAATGTTCCAATCAAGAGACATAGGGTGGCTGACTGGATAAGAAAGCAAGACCCTTGTATATGCTGTATACAAGAGACTCACCTCAGAACAAAAGACACACACAGGCTGAAAGTGAAGGGTTGGAGTAAGATATTTCATGCAAATGGAAACGAGAAAAAAGCTGGAGTTGCAATACTTATATCTGACAAAATAGATTTTAAAATGAAGAGCATATTAAAAAATAAAGATGGGCACTATATAATAATAAAGGGATCGATCCGACAAGAGGACATAACCCTAGTAAACATCTAAGCACCCAACATAGGAGCTCCTAAATATATAAAACAGGTACTGACTGACATAAAGACAGATCAACAGTAACACTATCATAGTAGGGGAGACTTCAATACACCTCTGACAACAAGGGACAGGTCTTCCAGTCAGAAAATCAATATGGAAACAACAGCCTTAAATGATACATTGGACCACTTGGATTTAATCGATATTTTCAGAACATTTCACCCCAATGCTGCAAAATACACGTTTTTCTCAAGCGCACATGGAACATTTTCCAACACAGACCATATGTTAGGCCACAAAACAAGTCATGTTAAATTTAAGAAAACTGAAATCACACCAATTGTCTTCTCTGATCACAATGCTATGAAATTAGAAATGAACTACAGGAAAAAAACTGGAAGACACACCAATTCATGGAGGCTGAATAACTTATTACTAAATAATGAATGGGTCAAGCAGGAGATCAAGGAAGAAATCAAAAGATATCTCCAGACAAACGAAAATGAAAACACGACGACCCAAAATCTATGGGATGCCGCGAAAGCAGTCCTAAGAGGGAAATTCATAGCTTTGCAGGCCTACCTAAAGAAACAAGAAACATCACTAATCAACAGTTTATCTTCACACTTAAGAGATTTGGAAAAAGAACAGCAAAATAAGCCCAAACGGAGCACAAGGAAGGAGATAATAAAGATCAGAGCAGAAATAAATGAAATAGAAACCAGAAAAACAATACAAAAGATCAATGAATCCAAGAGTTGTTTCTTAGAGAAGATAAACAAAATCGACAAACCTTTAGCCAGACTCATTAAGAAAAAGAGAGAGAGAACCCAAATTAATAAAATCAGAAATGAAAGAGGAGAAGTGACAACGGACACCGCAGAAATACAAAGTTTTAAGAAGTTACTCTGAGCAACTATATGCCAACAAGTTTGACAATCTGGAAGAAATGGACAATTTTCTAGAGGCGTACAACCTTTCAAGGCTAACTCAAGAAGAAACAGAAAACCTGAATAGACTGATTACCACCACGGAAATTGAATCAGTAATCAACAATCTCCCAACAAACAAAAGCCCTGGACCAGATGGCTTTACAGGTGAATTTTACAAAACGTTCAAAAAAGAATTATCACCTATTCTCCTCAAGCTCTTCCAAAAAATCCAGAAGGAGGGAAGACTCCCAAACACTTTTTACGAAGCCACTATCACCCTGATCCCAAAATCAGACAAAGACACCACAAAAAAAGAAAACTACAGGCCGATATCTCTAATGAACATAGATGCAAAAATCCTCAACAAAAAATTAGCGAACAGAATTCAGCAATACATGAAAAAGATCATACACCATGATCAAGTGGGATTCATCCCTGGTATGCAAGGGTGGTTCAACATCCGAAAATCAATTAATGTGAAAAATAAAAATCAAAATGAAACAAAATGAAAAATAAAAATCACATGATCATATCAATAGATGCAGAAAAAGCATTTGATAAAATCCAACAGCCATTTATGATAAAAACCCTAAAGAAAGTGGGAATAGAGGGATCATATCTCAACATAATAAAGGCCATATATGACAAACCCACAGCTAACATCATACTCAATGGGGAAAAGCTAAAACCATTCCCCCTAAGATCAGGAACAAGGCAAGGTTGCCCACTATCTCCGCTTCTATTCAACATAGTGCTGGAAGTTCTAGCCACAGCAATCAGACAAGAAAAAGAAATAAAAGGCATCCAAATTGGTAAGGAGGAAGTAAAATTATCATTATATGCAGATGATATGATACTATATATAGAGAACCCTAAAGACTCCACCAAGAAGCTATTAGAGCTGATAGATGAATTTAGTAAAGTAGCAGGATACAAAATTAATATTCAGAAATCAGTTGCATTTGTATATACCAATAATAAAACATCAGAAGGAGAAATTAAAAAAAACAATCCCATTTACAATTGCTCCAAAGACTATAAAATACCTGGGAATAAATTTAACCAAAGAAGTAAAAGATCTGTACTCAGAAAATTATAAGACACTGAAGAAAGGAATGAAGGAAGATATAAATAGATGGAAACACATATCATGTTCATGGATAGGAAGAATTAATATAGTTAAAATGTCCATACTGCCTAAGGCAATATACATATTCAACACAATTCCTATCAAACTACCAACGACGTTTTTCACAGAAATAGAACATATAATCCTAAAATTTATATGGGACCATAAAAGACCCCGAATAGCCAAGGCAATCTTGAGAAATAAGAACAAAGTGGGAGGTATAACAATACCTGACTTCAAATTATACTACGAGGCTACAGTAATCAAAACAGCATGGTACTGGCATAAAAACAGACACATAGATCAATGGAACAGAATAGAGAGTCCAGAAATAAATCCATGCCTATATGGCCATTTAATCTACAACAATGGAAGCAAGAATGTACGATGGGGTAAAGACAGTCTATTCAGTAAATGGTGCTGGGAAACCTGGACAGACACATGCAAAAAAATGAAGCTGGACCACCTCCTTACACCATATACAAAAATAAATTCAAAATGGCTTAAAGACTTAAATGTAAGATCTGAAACCATAAAATACCTAGAAGAAAATATAGGAAGAAACTTCTCAGACATTACCCGGAGTAAGATTTTTACTGATATATCCCCTCGCGCGAGGGAAGTAAGAGAAAAAATAAACATGTGGGATTACATCAAACTAAAAAGCTTTTTCGCAGCAAAGGAAACCATCAATAAAACAAAAAGGGATCCTACTGAATGGGTAAAAGATATTTGCCAATGATATATCTGATAAGGGGTTAATATCACAAATTTATAAAAAACTCACTCAACTCAACTCCAAAAAAAACAAACAACCCAATTAAAAAATGTGCAGAGGACTTGAAGAGACATTTTTCTAAAAAGGACATACAGATGGCAAACAGACATATGAAGAAATGCTCAACCGCACTAACCATCAGAGAAATGCAAATAAAAACCACAATGAGATACCACCTCACCCCAGTCAAAATGGCTATCATCAATAAATCAACAAACAACAAGTGCTGGCGCGGATGTGGAGAAAAGGGAACGCTTGTGCACTGTTGGTGGGATTGCAGATTGGTGCAGCCACTATGGAAAACAGTATGGAAGTATCTCAAAAATCTGAAAATGGAACTACCTTATGATCCAGTAATTCCACTCCTAGGTATCTATCCGGAGAAATCCAAAACTCCAATTCAAAAATCTTTATGCACTCCTATGTTTATTGCAGCACTATACACAATAGCCAAGACATGGAAACAACCGAAATGTCCATCGGTAGATGACTGGATTAAGAAACTGTGGTACATTTATACAATGGAGTATTACGCAGCCATAAAGAAGAAAGAAATCTTACCATTTGCAACAACATGGATGGACCTAGAGAACATTATGTTAAGTGAAATAAGTCGGACAGAGAAAGATAAGTACCATATGATCTCACTTATTTGCGGATTCTAAAGAAAAGAATAAGTGAATGAACTAATCAGAAACAGTTTTGGAGACAAAGAGGAAAAACTGAGGGTGGCTAGATGGGCGGGGGGTGTGGGTGGGGGTGGGGGGAAGGTGAGGGGATTAGAAAACAATCAGTAACCACAAGATGGCCACGGGATTTGAAAATTAATCTGGGGAACGTAATCAATAATGTTGTAAAGATTTTGTAGGGTGTCTGATGGACATGTGTCCCATTTGGGAGACCATCTCAGGGAAGATGTAGATGCCTGATCACTGCACTGTACACCTGAAGCTGAACAATAATGAATGCCAACTATAATATTATATATATGTATATATATATATGTATGTATACATTTACAATAGGCGGAGTACAGCATTGGGAATGGAGATATTGGAAATGGGATGGCTCTGTGCGATGTTAGAGGGATAGTGGATGGGGGGCGGGGGGTCCACAGTGTGAGGGATATAAATGATAAACGTCTAAGTATTACTTTGTCTTGTGCACCTGAAACTAATTTTAAAAAAAAAGGAAATAAAAAATATGATGAATTACTTTATGCCAATACATTTGAAAATTTAGGTAAAATGGACAAATTCCTAAAAAAGTAATAAATATGTCTATACTATGAAAAAAAATTTGTTTGCCTTGGGCAAACTGACTTTAAGCTGGTGGTTAGGAAACAAAAGACTCAGAAACAGCCTTTGAGCATCCCCCTTTCCTCCCAAAGAGATTCATACAGAAAGATGTAGTTTAGGAAGGGAGCCTTGGCATGAACTCCTTTGCACGAGGCGGGAAGAAGCCCAGTGGAGCTTGCTGATCACACCTCCCCCACGTCCCTTTATGTTCTGGGTTGCCTAACAATTTACCCTCCCCCTCTCCCCACCAAAATCCCCCTCTCCCCACCAAAATAATTAATTTTTTAAGCCCCCACAGGATTGGGGAGTCAGCGAGGAGAATTACTGGCTGGGGCACTGCCAGCTCCTGGAAACTGCTGTATCTGAGACTCAAGGACCTCTGCACGTAGAGGTGAGCGGTGTTTTTGTTCACCCTGCCAGCCTTCCTGGTCTATTTCTGTGGGGTTGTGGAGAATGTAAAAGTGCTGCATGTCCTTTTCCTCTCTTCTACATGTGGACTGTCAGGAAAAAATATTTGTGAGGCTAGCTTCTCAGGAGTAGTGAGTGACTCACAGGTTTTCTTGATTGAATCTTTCCTCCCAGAGGTGGTCATTTCTTTGGTGTCTACGTCTCTTGTGTCATTTGTCCCGACAAGGAAATACCACAGAGACAGAAAGCTTTTGTCTTCCTCGGTTAAGTTGTAAAAAGACTTTTGGGTTTGAGTAGCTATTAAAATTCTACCACCAGTGTCCAGACTATGGATCCTTAGAATTTGAAAAACTTCAAAATCTGAAAATGTGTTGGAGAACGTTCATGAGAAACAGCCGTTTTATTGGACCTTAGAGAAAGACCACATGTTTAATACAAAGGGATACAAGGAAATTTAACTATTTAACTAAGCTTTTGATTTAGTTATTCAGCTTCCTGGGTCTTACAGAAGCTAATATCAACATTCGGTTTGAAAAAGGCAGAAGGGAAAATCAAGAGAAGTGCAAATATTAAAAAACTTTGGCTATATAAGATTATGAGAATTGGTATGTTGAAACCAGCTTTAAAGGATTTAATAACCTATCAGAAACTTGAGAAAAATGGAAGCTGATTTTTCAGTCTGATAGAAGTGAGAAGTCTCAGCGTCTCCCCCACCCCACCCTCTGCCTAGTAGATCTGAAATGGACACACAGCCCACAACTGCCCCAGGCCCGCTGAGCTAAACAACATAAAAATTTCAAAAGGGGCAGTTTTAACAATACAAGCCTCCCTCGTCCAGCCTGGCTCCCCTTTTCCTGCCTCCTTAAAGACTGTGAAGCACAAATAAAACCCTGAGCACAATCCCCTTAGCAGTAGACAGACAGGAAGACTCCATGCAGGAGCTTCACAAAAATTTACCTGCCACGTGTGTTCAGCTTTTCCTGAATTACCTGTAAAGCTCCCATTCTTCATCTAAAGCCTAAGAGCCCCCTCCCACCCTTGTCTGAAATGTCATATTTACCTTATTTCTTCTCACTGTATTTGGAAATGTCATGCTTTTGTGAATTCTACGTGCACGTGTATTACAATTCCTGGTCTCTGTCTGCAGTTGGGTAGAAGTTAGAAAAGGTGTGAGGCCTTGTCGCCTCTCTGAATTTACATTGACAGAAAAATATCTGTGCAGCAACTTCTTGCACCTAGAGAATCTAGAGTCTTCTTTATTCTTTTCTCCCAGAGATGTTCCTTTTTTCCTGTGTGTGTTTTGCGTGTTTGCCCTAAGAAGGAACTTCCATGGGGACAGAACACAAGCACAGGCTCCGGTAAGCCTGTCTTTGGAGCCGGCCCCACAGAATGGGGAGTTAAGTGGCTCTCTCCAGACCAAAGTCTATGGAGTCTGTGTCCCGGGAGCTTGGCTTTGTGACCAAGGAAGCTAATTCTCTCCGGTCCCCACCATCGGCCAGGTGCACTTACTCCATTGAGCCTGGTGGCCAGTGGGAGAAGCTGGGGTCCCCAGTGCGCCTCTGCCTGGCTGTGCCAGCTCCCAGGGGAGTGTGTTCTGAGGGGCTTCTGCCCATAAGGGGCATCTGTCCCCCCAGCCTTCCTTACCCGTTAGTGGTGGTCAGATCCCGGTCCAGTAGCACCTGCTTGGGGCCACAGATTAGTGGGTTTGGGGCTGGAGGTGCCTCACATTTTCTGGGAGACCTGAGACACCCTGTCCACCCCACCATCCCTACTGCCTGTGTGAGGAAGGTCTGTGCTTTCTCTGACTGTCTTTGGGGGTGACCCTTTGGCTGTGGGAGGGCTGCTTCCTCTGCACTCGGTGTGGAGGGGCCTCTGGCTTCCTGGCCTGAGCTGTAAAGAGGCTGGTTCGTGTCTCACTATTTAGACCTCACTGTCCATGTACAGATGATGGGTCCTTGGACTGGGAAAAACTTATAAATTTACATTGTGTTGTAGGACTCTTGTGACAACCAGCTGTTTTCTTGGTAAAACATCTTGTGTGTTCTCTATAGTTATTACTAATTCTGTTAATTTGTGATCTCCGTGTGAAACCAGCTTGTGTTTGTGTGTGGTAAGATGTTTTGTAGCTCCAGATGGTATTACCAGTTTGTGATATTTGATTGGCTTGAACAAATTAAATGCTTATTATTATGCGGAGGACACTGCTCGCCCCACCATTTGTCATGCGAGATGGCCTGTGGGGTCCCGCTCCCCGCATAAGAACTCCGGATATGGCTAGGCCAAAAAGGAACACCCATGGAGCCATATATAGGGGAATCATACCACTATAGTCTCACTGGTGGCTGGAGCCACACAACCTGCAACCTGCTGTCCTCTTCTCTGCCTGCCAAATGACCAGCTCACTCTCAACTCCTGACTCGACTCGACTCACCAACCAGCACAGCCATGGCAGTTATATCAGTGCTAAATGGCTAACTGGTAATAGCTGATGGTCAACTAGCCACAGCCGACGGCCATCTACTACTACCTGAGCCAGCACCTTTCCACGTGAGGCTGACAGCCTGGAAACTGCTCTCTGGGCTGTGTCCCCACACACCACCCCTACAGGGTCTCGCCTCACAATTTACGTGCCAAGCATCTTTCGCAAGGGTCCCTGTGTCATATTAGCCTACAGGCACCGACAGAAGGAAAGAAACAGTAGTCTTAGGAACCAACAATGGCAAATCCCTTCCATCTGGGAGGATACACGATAGCTTTTTGTCCTGGAAAAGGAGGGTTGCTGCCACTGGCACCTTTCCCGGTTTGTGGTACCAGACCTTTATGGCAGTGCTTGGGGTCCCCTGCATAGTTTCAACATGTAACAGAACAGGGGACCCCATAATAGGCCATAGTGAGAGCACATAGGTTCCCCGCAAAATCATCCCGGTATCGGGACCTCCGTATACTTGTGGTGGCCACTCAGCCACCACCCCTGGCGTCACTTGCAAATCATGAGTCAAACCGGCCCCCCATGGGGCTATCAAGCCCAACCATCGACAGTGGGGGCTTTTGACCTGCCAGGGCCAAGTCCATTGCTGCCGTTCCCCTGCTTTCAATCATGTGGGTACTGGCAGCAAAATGTTTCCATTTCTGCCGTAGCCTGGCTTTAACAGAGTCTCACTTGTGGTAACTTGTAATTGAATGGGAGCGGCCGTTCGATGTAGCAAAGTTTCTACTGGTGTGGGCCCTCCCTTCTGTGGTCTCTCATTCAGGACTCTCAGGACATCCCATAGACGCGAAGCCCAGTCACGCATCGTGGGAGGGTGTTTTGACACCTGGAGGCCTTGCTTCAAAAGGCCATTATAGCGTTCAATCATGCCAGCTGCTTGTGGGTTATACGGCGTGTGAAACAACCATTGTACATCCATCCTGGCAACACAGCGCTGCACTTCTTTCCCCATAAAATGGGTACCCCTGTCACTTTCAATGACTTGGGGGCGCCCATAGAGGGCGCATAGCTGTGTCCAAGCAAACAATCCCATGGCAGTGTCCACTGCTGTGAACGCATACATAGCATTGCGGGCCTTAGGTAGGGGTCCAATGTAATCCATTTGCCAGCGACAGACACAGGGAAAGGGTTAGGGACAGGAGACGGACAGGGTTAGGGACAGGGACAGGTTAGAGACGGACAGGGTTAGGGAAGGGGACATGGTTAGGGACAGGTCAGGGTTAGGGACAGGGACAGGAACAGAGTTGGGGAAGGGACAGGCACAGAGTTGGGTACAGGGACAGGGAAAGGGTTATGGACAGGGATAGGGACAGGGACAGGGAGAAGTTTAGGGACAGGGACAGCGACAAGGTAGGGACCGGGCAAGGGACAGACACAGGGAAAGGGTTAGGGACAGAGACAGCAAAATGGTTAGGGACAGGGACAGGATTAGAAACAGGGACAGGGGTAGAGACAGGGACAGCATTAGAGAAAGAGATAGGGTTAAAAAAAGGGTCAGCGACAGGGTTAGGTACAGGGAAATGGACAGGGTTAGTGACAGGGTTAGTCTCAGGGAAAGGGTTAGCGACGGGCAGGGAAAGATTTAGAAACAGGGACAGGGACAGGCTTGAGGAAACAGGATTAGGGACTGGGACAGGGACATTGTTAGGGACAGTGTTAGGAACAGGGTTAGGGACAGGGACAGAGATAGTTACAGGGAAAGTGTCTGGGTTAGGGACAGTGACAGTGACCAGCACAGGGTTAGTGACACGATTAGTGAGAGGGACATGGACAGGGAGAGGGTTAGGGACAGGGACAGAGACAGAGTTATGGACAGAAACAGAATTAGGGACAGGGACAGTGACAGGGACAGGATTTGGTACATGGACAGGGATAGTGTTAGTTACAAGGTTAGGCACAGGGACATGGTTAGGGACAGGGACAGGGTTCGGGACAGAGTTAAAAACAGTGACAGGGATAGGGTTGGGGACAGGGACAAGGAGACAGACAGGAAAAGGGACAGGGTTAGGGACATGAACAGGGTTGGGGACAGGGACAGAGACAGGGTTAGGGACAGAAACGGGGATTGGTTTAACAACAGGGACAGGGATAGGGACAGGGACATGGACAGGGTAGGGAAAGGGACAGGGATTGTTAAATTTTATTTGCACAATTAGGAGTTTGATTTGCACACTTATGAGTTTTATTTTCACAAGGTGAATTCGTGAAAAACACATGCGTGAATTTGATTTGCTGCAGGCCCAGTTTGATTGTTAAAGGGTGAATTTGATCTCCGCTGGTGAGAATTTGTTCGCACAACTGATATTTTGATTTGCACAAGGGTATACTCGATGTACACACCTATGTAGTTGATCTGCTAAAAGGTGAATCATTAACACATGGAAGATTTTTATTTACATAAGGATGAATTTGATTTGCACTTGGTTGAATTTCATTTGTACAAGGCAGATTTCCATTTTCAATATTGTGATTTAGATTTGCACACCTGTGAATATGTTTGCACAAAAGTGAATGTGGTTAGCAAAAGTGTGAATTTGATTTGCACACTTATTTGATTTATACAGTGATGTATTTAATTTCTACAAGTTTGGATTTGATTTTCAGACCTGGAGGTTTGATTTGTACACCTAGGAGTTTTGTTTTCACAAAGGTGAATTTGTGAATAACACATGTGTGGATTTGATTTGTTGCAGGGCCAGTTTGATTTGTTCAAGTTTGAATTTGATCTCCGTTCGTGAGAATTTGTTTGCGCAACTGATACTTTGTTGTGGATTTCATTTGCACACTTTATTTCATTTCTACAGTGGTGAATTTGATTTCTACAAGTTTGAATTTGATTTGCACAACGATGAGTTCAATTTGCACACGTTTTTTTGATATTCACAATGTGGAATGTCATTTTCTGATTGGAGATTTTCATTTGGCAATACTAGGTATGTTTTGCACATTATGAATTTAACTTGCACTAGGGTGCCTATGATAAACACAAGGGTGAATTTGAATTGCACAGGTGTGAATTTGATTTGCACACTTATTCTTCTAATATACCGAGGTGAATTTCATTTGCAATTGCATAAATTAGTGTGAATTTTATTTGTAGGAATGATACCTTGATTTGTGCATATTTAATTGATATTAAGAATGTCGAATTTGATTTGCACAACTGGGAGTTTGATTTGCACACTTTTGAGTTTTACTTTCACAAAGGTGAATTTGTGAAAAACACATGCATAAATTTGATTTCTTTAAGGGTTGACTTGATTGTTCAGGGGTGAATTTGATCTCCACGCGTGAGAATTTGCACAAGTGATACTTTGATTAGCACAAGTGTGGGTTTGATGTGCACACTTTGATTTATACAATGATGAATTTGATTTCTACAAGTTTGAATTTTATTTGCACAACTATGAATTCGATTTGCACACGTTTATTTGATAGTCACAATGTGGAATTTCATTTTCTGAATGGAGAATTTCATTTGGCAACACTGAGTTTGTTTTGCACATGTGTGAATTTGAATTGCACTAGGGTGAATATGATAAACACAAGGGTGAATTCGAATGGCATAAGTGTGAATCTGATTTGCTTCAGGGTCAATTTGATTTGTTCAGGTGTGAATTTGATCTCCACTCTTGAGAATATGTTTGCACAAATGATAATTTGATTTGCACAAGTGTAAATTTGATTTGCACAACTCTGTAATTGATTTGTTCAAAGGTGACATTCATTAAAACATAGATAAATTTTATTTACATAAGGGTGAATTTGATTTGCACACTGGTGAGCTTGATTTGTACAGGGGTATTTTCTTTTGGAGAGTTGTGATTTAAATTTGCACATGTGTGAGTTTGAACAAATGTGAATGTGATTTGCACAAGTGTGAATTCAATGTGATTGATTTGCTGAAAGGTCAATTTCATTAACACCTGAATTTGATTTGCACTATTTATTTGATTTATACAACAATGAATGAGATTTGCACAATTTTGAACTTATTTGGCACCACTGTGAATTCGATTTGCACACGTTTATTTGAAGTTCACAATGGTCAATTTGATTTGCACATGTATGTATTTGATTTGCAGTAGGGTGAATTTGATAAACACTGGGATACACTAGAATTGCACAAATGTTAATCTGATTTGCAATTGCACAAATTTATTTTTCACAAAGGTGAATTTTATTTGCACGAATATGATTTTGATTTGTGGAGATTTATTTGATATTAAGAACGGTGAATTTGATTTAAACAAGGGATAGATTTGAACATTTGTGAATTTGATTTGCACACTTATGTATTTGTTTTGTACAATCATGAATTTGGTAAACACATGGGAGAATTTGGTCAGTGTAAGGGTCAATTTGATTTGCACGTGGTGATTGATTTGCACTCATGTGAATTGCACCAGTGTGAATTTGAATTGCATATGGGTGAGTTTGATTCGTACAAGGGGGGAATTTCATTGGCAAACTTGTGATTTAGATTTCACATGTGTGATTTTGTTTTTTAATTAAAGTTTATTGGGGTGACAGTTGTTAGTAAAGTTACATAAATTTCAGGTATATAATTCTGTATTACATCATCTATAAATAACATTGTGTTTTCACCAGCCAGAGTCAGCTCTCCTTTCATCAGCATATATTTGACCCCGTTTACCCTCACAAACCAACCCCCTCTCCTCTTACCCTCTGGTAACCACTAAACTATTGTCTGTGTCTATGAGTTTTTGTTTCTCATTTGCTTGTCTTGTTCTTTTGTTGTTTTTAGTTTATATACCACATATCAGTGAAATCCTATGGTTCTCGACATTTTCTGTCTGACTTATTTCATTTAGCATTATAATCTCAAGATCAAGCCATATTTCACAAATGGTCCTATTTCATCTTTTCTTACCGCTGAATAGTATTCCATTGTGTATATATACCACAACTTTTTTACCCATTCATCTATCGAAGGACATTTTGGTTGTTTCCATGTCTTAACCACCATAAATAAAGCTGCAATAAACACTGGAGAATATTGTCTTTATGGATAATGTTTTTAGATTTTTGGGGTAGATCCCCAGGAGAGGGATTGCTGGGTCATATGGTAATTCTATTCGTAATTATTTGAGGAACCTCCACACTGCCTTCCATAGTGGCTGCACCAGTCTGCATTCCCACCAACAGTGGATGAGGGTTCCTTTTTCTCCACAGCCTCTCCAACACTTGTTACTATTTGTTTG
Organism: Rhinolophus ferrumequinum; assembly: GCF_004115265.2. NCBI lineage: Eukaryota > Metazoa > Chordata > Mammalia > Chiroptera > Rhinolophidae > Rhinolophus > Rhinolophus ferrumequinum. The sequence goes on along the minus strand of NC_046299.1, from coordinate 67,720,878 downwards.
ATGATGATAGCCATTCTAAACTGGGGTGAGGTGATATCTCATTGTGGTTTTTATTTGCATTTCTCTGATGATTAGTGATGTTAAGGATTTTTTCACATGTCTATTTGCCATTTGTATGTCTTCTTTGGAGAAATGTCTCTTCAGGTCCTCTGCCCATTTTTCAGTTGGTCTGTTGGTTTTTTGTTGTTGAGTTGTATGAGTTCCTTGTATATTTTGGATATTAGCCCCTCAGAGGCAATGTTGGTTGGATATTAGCCCCTCAGAGGCAATGTTGGTTGCAAAAAGTCTACTCCCATTCAGTTGGTTGCCTCTTTATTTTGTCGATGGTTTCTTTTGCTGTACAGAAGCTTTTAAGTTTCATATATAGTCCCATTCATTTATTATAGCTTTTACTTCCCTTGCCTTTGGAGTCAAATTCATAAAATGCTCTTTGAACCCAAGGTTCATAAGTTTAGTACCTATATTTTCTTCTATGCAGTTTATTGTGTGAGGTCTTATGCTTAAGTCATTGATCCATTTTGAATTAATTTTTGTACATGGTGAGAGAGAGCAGTCCAGTTTCATTCTTTTGCACGTGGCTTTCCAATTCTCCCAGCACCATTTATAGAAGAGGATGTCTTTTCTCCATTGTATGTTTTTTGCTTCTTTGTCAAAAATTATCTGTCCATATTTATGTGGTTTTATTTCTGGGTTCTCAGTTCTAGTCCATTGGCCTGTGTGTCTGTTTTTCTGCCAATACCATGCTGTTTTTATTATTGTTGCCCCATAGTACAAGCTAAAATCAAGGAGTGTGATACCTCCAGCATTGTTCTTTTTTCTTAGTATTGCTTTGGTTACTTAGGGTCTTTTGTGGTTCCAAACAAATCTGATGATTTTTGTTCTATTTCTTTAAAAAATGCCATTGGGAATTTGATGGGGATTACATTAAATCTGTATATTGCTTTCAGTAATATGGCCATTTTAACTATGTTTATTCTTCCAATCCCTGAGCATGGAATGTCTTTCCATTTCTTTGTGTCTTCTTCAATTTCTTTTTTATATGTCTTACAGTTTTCAGCATATAGGTCTTTCACATTGTTGGTTAAGTTTATTCCTAGGTATTTTATTTTTTTTGTTGCAATTGCAAAAGGAACTGTTCTTTACATTTCTTTTTTTGAGATTTCATTGTTAGTATATAGGAATGCAATGGACTTTTGTACGTTGATTTTGTAGCCCGCAGCTTTACTGTATTCATTGATTGTTGCTAATAGTTTTTTGGTGGAGTCTTAGGGTTTTCTATATGTAGCATCATGTCATCTACAAAGAGTGACAATTTAACTTTTTCATTCCCAGTTTGGATGCCTTTTATTTCTTTGTCTTGCCTGATTGCTCTGGCGAGGACTTCCAACACTATGTTGAAAAGCAGAGGTGATAGGGGACAGCCCTGAACGTAGAACAAAGGGTTTCAGTTTTTGACCATTAATTATGAGATTAGCCAGGGCTTGTCATATATGGCCTTTATTATGTTAAGTATTTTCCTTCTATACCTATTTTATTAAGTTTTCATCATAACTGGATGTTGTACCTTGTCAAATGCTTTTTTCTGCATCAGTTGATATAATCATATAATTTTTGTCCTTTATTTTGTTTATGTGATGTATCACATTGATGGATTTGCGGATGTTGAACCATACTTGTGCCCTGGGGATGAACCCCACTTGGTTGTGATGAATAATCTTTTTAATGCATTGTTGTATTCGATTTGCTAGAATTTTGTTTAGGATTTTGCATCTGTATTCATCAGAGATATTGGTCTGTAGTTTTCTTTTTTTGTGTTGTCCTTACCAGCATTTGGTATCAGGGAAATGTTGGCCTCATAAAACGAGTTAGGGAGTACTGTCTCTTCTTCAATTTTTTGGAACAGTTTGAGCCAGACAGGTATTAGATCCTCTTTGAAGGTTTGCTACAATTCACTAGTGAAGCTATCTGGTCGCGGACTTTTGCTTTTGGGAAGGTTTTGGATAACAGATTCAATTTGTTTACTGATGATCAGTCTATTTAGATTTTCCAGTTCTTCATGATTCATCCTAGAAAGGTTATGTGTTTCTAAGAACTTGTCCATTGCTTCCAGCTTACTGAATTTGGTGGCATATAGTCCTTCATAGTATCCTTGGATGATCCTTTGTATTTCTGTGGCATCCATGATAACTTCCCCTTTTTCATTTCTGATTTTGTTTATTAGTGTCTTTTATCCTTTTATCTTAGTGAGTCTAGCCACGGGTTTGTCAACTTTGTTAATCTTTTCAAAGAACCAGCTCTTTGTCACATTAATTTTCCTATTGTCTTTTTGTTCTCTATTTCATTAGTTCTGCTCTGAGTTTTGTTATTTCCTTTCTTCTGCTGACCCAGGGTTTCATTTGTTCTTCTTTTTCTAGTTATTTAATTTGTAACGTGAGATTATTTATTTGGGATTTTTCTTGTTTCTTGCGATAGGCCTTTAACGATATAAATTTCTCTCTTAAAACTGCTTTCGCTGCATCCCAAAAATTTTGGTAGGATGTATTTGTATTCTCACTTGTTTCTATGTATTTTTTTATCTTTCCTATTATTTCTTCTTTGACCCAGTCGTTCTTTAAAAGGATGTTGTTTAATCTCCACGTGTTTGTGGTTTTTTCTGCTTTCTTTTTGCAGTTGATATCCAATTTCAAAGCCTTGTGATCAGAGAATATGCTTGGTATGATTTCAATCTTCTTAAATTTGCTGTGCCTAGTTTTATGTCCCAATATATAGTCTATTCTTGAGAATGTTCCATGTACACTTGAAAAAAAAATGTATAGTCTGATGTTTTAGGATGAAGTGTCTACATATGTCAATTATGTCCATTTCATCTAATGTGTCATTAAGGGTGCTATTTATTTATTTTCTGTTTGGATGACCTATCCATAGCTGTCAATGATGTGTGTAGGTCCCCTATAATTGTATTGTGGTCAATTCCTCCATTTAGTTCTGTTAGTAGTTGCTTGGTATATTTCGGTGCTCCCTGATTGGGGGCATAAATATTGATGACTGTTATGTCTTCTTGTTGTACAGTTCCCTTTACGATTATGAAATGTCCAATTTTGTCTTTTGTTACCTTTTTTACCATGAAGTCTGTTTCATCTGATATCATTATGGCTACACCTGATTTTCTCTGGGTACCATTTGCTTGGAGTGTCAATTTCCACTCTTTCCCTTTGAGTCTATGTTTGTCTTTGTAGCTGAGATGTGTCTCTTGGAGATAGAATAGGGTTGGATTTAGTTTTTTATCCAATCTGCTACTCTGTGCCTTTTTATTGGTGAGTTCAGTCCATTAACATTCAGGGTGATTACTAATATCTAATGATTTCCTATCATTTTATCTTTAATATTCTGGTAAGACTGTGTCTCCATTGTTTCTTTGCCTTTTTGTTGTTGTCTATTATTTCTGTGTGGTGGTATTCTATGATGTTTTTCTCTGTTTCTTCTTTTATTACAGTGTATATTTCAGTTCTGGATTTTTTTTTTTTTTGAGTGGTCTCCATTAAGTTTATGTAAAAGAAAGTTTGATATTTAGAGTATCCCATTTTCTTCAGCATGCTTACTTTCTGCATTCCCATATTCCCGTTCAGGCCTTTACTCTCCCCCTTTTTATGTTTTGGTTGCCCGAAATTGTCCCTATTGATGGTAGTCGAATAGCCTCCTTTAGTATTTCTTGTAGTGCAGGTCGTGTATTATAAAATTCCCTCAGCTTCTGTATGTCTGGAAAGGTCTTTATTTCTCCTTCATATCTAGAGGATATCTTTTCTGGGTATATTATTCTTGGCTCATAATTTCTCTCTTTCAATGGTTTGAATATTTGGTTCCACTCCCTCCTGGCTTGTAGAGTTTCTGCTGAAAAATCTGATGATAATCTAATGGGCTTTCCTTTGTAGGTTACTATCGTCTTTTCCTTGGCTGCCTTAAGGATTCTTTCTTTGTCGTTGATTTTTGACAGCTTCAATACAATGTTCCTTGAAGAAGGCCTGTTGGGGTTGAGGTAATTAGGTGTTCTATTTGCTTCTTGGATTCGAGGATCCAGTTCTTTCCCACAAGTTTGGGAAGTTCTCATCGACTATTTGTTTGAATATACTCTCTGATCCCTTCTCTCTTTCTTCTCTTTCTGGTATGCCCATTATTCTTATCTTGCTCTTTCTGATGGAGTCAGAAAGTTCTTGTAGAATTCTTTCATTTCTTTATGTCTCAAGTGTCTTTCTTCTTCCATCCGTGTCATTTCCAGATTTCTATTTGATGTCACTGATTCTTTCCTCCATCTGGTCAACTCTACTACCTAAGCTGGCTATTTTGTTCTTCATTTCTTCTATTGAGTTCTTAATCTCCAGAAATTGTATTTGGTTCTTTTTAAAAATTTCAATCTCTTTGGTAAAATATTCACCAAACAATTCACTAGTGAAGCAATCTGGTCGTGGACTTTTGCTTTTGGGAAGGTTTTGGATGACTGATTCAATTTCCTTACTGGTGATCAGTCTATTTAGATTTTTCAGTTCTTCGTGATTCAGCCTAGGAAGGTTATGTGTTTCTAAGAACTTGTACAGTGCTTTAGCTCTTTGAATTTGGTGGCATATCTTTGTGTTTCTGAGTTCATCAAACTGCCTGTCTGTGTTTTCTTGCATCTTGTTGATTTTTTTAAGAACTGCAAACATGAATTCTCTGTTATTTAAGTCCCATATTTCCATATATTTAAGTTCGTCTTCTGGAGACTTTTCATTTTCTTTCTGAGCTGTCTTGTTGTCTTGATTATTCATGGCCATTACTGATTTATTATTTCTCTTCCTAGACATCTACAGGAGTGGGTTCTGCAACAGGTTCATAGAAAGAGGTTTTTCTTTTGTTTCCAGTAGGTGTTGGTAGAATGTTTTATTTGTCTCCAAATGCAGCCTTTTATTCTCTCTCACACTGTAGTGTTATGTTTTCTCTGCACTACTCCAGATTCTCACACAATGGGGGATTCCCTGGAAGCCAGGCTTCTCCTCTGTGAATAGTCGGCCTTTGTCATATAGTACCACCTCCGTGGGGGGGATGTGGAGAGCTTTGGAGGTTCCAAAGCTCTTCCTGCCTCAGATTCACAGTCTGTGTGCTTCAGCAGCTCTGTTTACTCCTGCAGGGATCCACCCATATAGGTGGGGACAGGGGCGGGGTGAGTTGTGAGAGGTGGCCAGAACAATGGTGGCAACCACCACCACAGCCAGTCTTGCTTCCACAGCTTCCTCCCCTTTGCCAGAACTAGTTGGGCTGAGAGTCCATGTCTGAGGACCACAGTTCTCAGAACTGCAAATATTCAGTTCTTTTGATCTGACACTGCTTCTCTTCCGCTTCTAGCATTGGGCAGGTGTCGGCAGGGTGAACTCTGGGAGGGTAGGGAGGAGGCAGCTAATCTCAGTGCCTAAGGCTTCCGTTCTCTGCTTGGCAGTGAGGGCTTAAACCACCATTTTCAGCCTTCTTCCCTCAGTCTTTGCTCCGAGGTCTGTGCCCTGAGCGTTGGGTTCAGCAGTGCTATATGCTGTTCCCTCAGCCCTGTGAGCTATTAGCGGAGTCCTTGCAGTCCAGGTTCTTCCCTCTCCCACAACTGTAGTAGTTCCGGGATGCAACGAGCTCAGAGCACCAAGCTAGGTCTGCGTCCTGCGCCCACGCAGTCCAGTCTCTGCACTTCTCCCTTTCCTCCTCCCCTGCTCGCGCAATTTGCCCACCTTTAGGTGATTTCAGTAGTGAGCCTCTTGGTCTTGCCTGTCTGCTGTGCAGGGAGTCATTTGTGGAGTTACAGTCGTTCAATTTGTTGTAAATTCCAGGGGAGATTTCCAGAGGCTCACTTCACGTCGCCATTTTTGTGATATCCAAAGTATGTGTTTTTAAATATTCAGTGATAAAAGACAGATTCTCTTTCAAGGAGTCAGTGATTAATTCACTTCATTCATACGAATGGAAGCCAGAATGTCGGTGAATCATACTGTCGATACGGTGGGGAAGTCAACCTAGGATTCCATACCTGATGTATCTTTTAAGAATGAGGAGGAAATAGACATTTTCACATACAAATAACAAATGTTAGAAAATGAAAAAACATACCATTTACAACAGCAGAGTAAAAAGAAAAAAAATGACTTCCCTAGGAATCAACCTAACAAAAAATGTGTAAGACCTGAAGAAAACTATATAAAACGTAGAGACCGAAACAAATGAAGGATGTGTAACATCAATGTACTGTAGGTTATGTTGGAAGGATAACACATTTACCAGTCAATGCAACGTCAATGAATCCCCCCACCCCAGGGTATGCGTGTGCACCTATGCACGAGTGCATGTAACTTGGAAAGCTGATTCTAAAATGCATATGTAATGTAAAGGAAAAAAAGGGCAATTCAGGGAGACCTGGCTGACCACCCCCTCAGAGCTTGGTTCATTGAAGACAGGGTGGTATCTGTGCAGAAAGCAATGTAGAGACCAGTGAGGGGGACGAGACATGCCAATAGAAAGTCCACGGACACTAAAGTTTTGGCAGACATGATTGGTGAGTAGGGATGGAAAGATTTCATAATAAATGCTGCTGGAATAATCTGGTACCCACTTGGGAAAAACATGAATGAGATTAAAACCCTGCAAGCACTCTTCACAGAAATCAACTCCAAGTCGATAAAGATAAAAACATAAGGAAAATGTACACAAGTGTTTAGAAGATAATATTGGAAAATATTTTCATGTGTTCTGGGTCTATAAAGATTTGTTCAGTGGGATTTTATTTTCTTTTAAAGACACTAGTCATAAAAGAAGATGCACAAATGAGACTACGCTAAAACGAAGAACTTGTGGTTCAAAAGGTGTCGTTGAAAAGTGGAGAGTCACACCAAAGGTGGAAGAGTGTCTGTAACACCGAGGACTGGCACCCAGAATACATCAATAATATTGCCTTAATAGGAAACGACCGAGTGGGACTTCATGGAGGAGCTAACCCGAAGGGCCAGAAACACACAAAAAGTGCTTAAGTGTGTGAGTAAGCAGGGAAATGCTACCTGAAAGCACACTAGGTCCATGATACGCCCACCACACGAGCAGGATGAGTCTCAGGGTCCTGAGCACTGGCAAGGGGGTGAGAAGGAATGGCACCGCGTTGCTGGATGGGGGCTGAGGCACCACTTTACAGACCCGGCAGCGGCCTGTCCTGCAGCTGAACACCAGCTGCCCGAGGCCCACGGCTTCCCATCCAGGAGTGAGTCTCAGAGAAAGTCTTGCCTTAGCGCACGAGGAGACCTGAGAGTTGTTCACGAGAGCCCCTAGCTGGGAGCAGGTCAGATGTCCGGCAGAGGAGGCCAGGCAAGCAAACTGGACATTCATGAGACGAAATGCTGCATCACTTTGGAATGAGAGGACGTCACGTGGAGTGGGAGAAGCTAGAAACGTGTGTGCTCGCATTTCAGCCAGGCAGGAGACAAGGCGTGTGCTTTGGAGAGGCGTGCCACATGAGAGTGGTTCTCTCGGTGTTTGTGGGAATGGGGGCAGTTCCTGTACTGGCCATGAGGGAGGGAAGGAGAGGAGAGGGAGATGACCAGAGGACACATAGGAGAACCTGCATGCTCACATGGGCTGTCACGCCCTTCTGTTCATGTACACAAATGTTTCACGCACTCTCCTCTTGAAAGTTTGACATATTTCACAAGCAGAACAGAAAACCACCTGTGTGGAAGACATCATTCCTCAGCTTCCTGGCCACCCCTCCCAACGGGCAGGGGGCATGCAGTGGGAATGCCACTGGAACCCAGCTGTGAGTGGGCTCTGTGGGTAAACCCAGGTGTTCTCCCAGGAGTGACCCCATCTCCCGGCAAGGTGTGCCAAGAACCTGGCCTTGGTCTCAGTTGCAAATAGAGATGGGCTCTGTTCCCATGTGCCCAGAACTTGACAGTCCCCCTCCACCCTCCCTTGTGGCACTCACAGTGACTTCCCTTTATTCTGCAGAAGCTTGGAGAGGCCTGTGCCGGCCCAGCTGCTGATACCTTCTGCTCCTGAACTCTGCATGGCTGCAGCCAGAATGGGCTATCACAGCAGCCCAGGGAAGCCCTCGCAGAGAGCCAGAAGGCCCCGAGTGTGATGTCCACCCCCTTTTCACTCCAAAGGAGCTGGAGGAGGCACAGGCCATCCTGAGGTGTGCGAGCCCAGCCAGCTGTCAAAGCAGGTGTATCAGGTGCTGGACCGAGCCATCCAGCCAGGCAGGCCAGGGACGGACCAGGACCCACGCGTCTCCGATCCACAGCATGGAGTTTGGCTCTGCCTCCAGGGTTTCCGATGAGCCTGAAGCGGGCACTGCACTGAGTCCCCAGAGGCCCACACCTGAAGATTCAGAGCTTCTGGAGGGAGTGGGCCTGTGACCCCCCCCAAGATGCTCTCCCTACCCCCTCACCCCCACCATGGGCGTGGCTTCCTAATTGTTAATGCCCTTTAAAAGATGGCTTCCAAACTGAGTAAATGTCCACTTTAAATCCACTTTCCTCCTAGAATAATGTAGCCATGGTTATTTCAGCACATTTCAAGGCCATGTTTTTACTTTTGCTGATTACTAATGTTGATAAGTGTATGAGTTTAAGTAACTTTTAAGGAAATTCTTCAGGAAGTGTTATAGAAAACAATAAAAATTAATCTTAATGGCAATAAACTTGAAATCAGTCTTAGGAAATTTTAAATCTTTGGCTTTCGGGTGGCCATTTCAATGGAGGGCTGGCAGAGAGCTGGTGTGGGACCCCATTCCTGCCCAACCCACCTGAGCCACCTGGCACACATGCTCCCAACTGTGTGACACACAATCTACTCAAGAAGCCAAAGGGAGTAGCCAGGGTCGTCTCCTGGTGAACTGCAGTGCCTGCTGGGCAGAGATGACAACCACCAGAAGAACCAGAAAGAGCATCTGTACTGGGTGACAGTGCACCAGAACCTCAGAATGTGACTTCATGTGGAAAAGGGGTCACTGCAGATATAATTAGGGACCTGGACATGAGATCATCCTGCATTATCCAGGTGGCCCTAAATCCAGTGAGAGTGTCGTTGTGAGAGACACAGGGAGGAAGACACATGGGGGTGGGGTGGGGTCGGGGGGCACATGAAGATGGAAGAAGAGGTTGGAGTGACAAAGCCACAAGCCCAGGGACACCTGGAGCTCCTGGGCTGGAGGAGGCAGGAAGGTCACCCCTAGAGCCTCTGGAGGGAGGGCAGCCCACTGACCCCTTGACTTGGAACTTCTGGCCCCAGAGCTGTGCGAGGATTTCTGTGGTTTAAACTGCCAGCATGTGTTTCCTTTGTTCCCTGGACCCCAGGAAAGTGTCCTACAAACACAGATGATTCCAGCTTACCTGCAAAGCCTCTGTGTGCCCAAGGTGTAGACACATACCTGCCAACTGTGAGCCGGTTCTAACAACCAGAGGGTAGAGGGAGGTTGTCCACGTCTCAGTGGACCAAGAGCCAGGGTGCAGTGTCCAGCAGGCAGGGCGAGTCTGACTGCCGACCCAGGATAAACCGTGCAATTCTATCGTGAAGGGGATTTTTCCAGCCTGGTAAGACCCTGTGCCACCATTTTATGTGATTCTCTAAGTGTGGACTGAACTGACTCTGTTAAGAAACAACACACCCTTGAACTCACAACAAAATTTCACTCTCAGACCACCAGGAGTGTTCACAGAGGGGACACACAGCAACCCCAGCTCGGGCCACTGACAGTCCAGAAGCAGAGGGAGCCCCAGGTCTGAAACGCTGGGCGGCAGCCCAGGCTCCACCCTTGTCCGGGCCAGTGTGCTGAGCCCGCTGGCTCAGGGCCCTGCCAGGCACCCTCCTCCCACACGTCGCCCCTGCTCCCAGGTGGCCCCGGTCCTGTAACATTTCTGCTTCTGAAGCCTAGTGCTCACCTCCCACTGCACTTCTACCACCGGCAAAATCACCGTGTTTATGTCAGAGCACTTGTGCAGGTTCTGAAAAGTGGACTAAACAGTCACCTGGCTGATACGATGATGGGAACATAACAGTAATGCTTTTATTTCATTTGCACTGTTGATAGTCAGTTCCTGGCCACAGCAGTGCTTAGGGCCCTGTGGACACAGAGAAGCCTAGCTTCAACCTAAACAGCAGAAACGTGAGGCGGCAGAGCCGGGACTCAGGAGACACACCTGAGCTTCCCTTTCTCCCAGATCTTTTCAGACTCACCTGGCTCTGGAGTGTGGGACTTTTCTGAGCCATCAGAATGAGAAGCCCATTTTCGGGCCAGTTTTGAGCAGCACTGGAAACTGGAGGGGTGGAGACATCCCAGGCCCACTAGTGGGTTGGGGTGGGGGCTGAGCACCAGCACCCTGCCCTCCGCCTGCCTCTCCCTGGCTGCCTGAGTGCAGGAAATAACCTCCTCTCACTCGTGAACTGGTGCCTTGGTGGACAGCCAACACCCATTGCCCCTTCTCTGGCTCCGCACCCCAACTTCCTCCGCTGCCTTTGCCAGTCTCCCTGACCTGGCTGGGATTGAGGTGAAGCCTGAAACTGATCCCACATGCTGACCCCTGCCACAGGCACTTGGGTCTCAAGGGACATGCTGCCAGCAGGACACCTGGGGGTGGTGTGTGGGCGATCTGCAGCCAGGAATGGTGAGGACAGACCCCGGTGGTGGTTCCTTGACCAGCTTCAAGGGAACCACAGCAGTGAAGTTGGAAGTGACCAAAGATCACCCTCCCCTAGGAGGCTGAGCCTCTCAACAGCCTGAGGAGAGCCTCTTCCACTGAGGGGTCCTGGGAAGGGGTGGGAGACGGAGTGCGGGGAGGGAGGGTCAGAGGGAGACCCCAAGTCCCAGCACTCAGGCCAGTACCTCCCCATCGTCCTGCCCCCCAACCTCCTGCTGAGCAAGTCACTTGTGCTGAAAGCTGACACAGCCCCTCCCCAGCGCACAGCCAGCCGGTGGGGAGGGGGCACGAGGAGAAGCGGGAAGAGGCTTACAGGACGGCGCTTCTCGCACAGGCAACTGTAGTCACACAGCAGCCTAGCCACTGACCCCCGTGCTTTCCTTAAGGAAAGAAGAGTCTGTGAGACTGTGCCTTTCTGGGACTCGGTTCCATCCTTGTGTTTACACCTTATGTCTCTCTGTCTGGTCCCCAAACGATGGTTTGCAGCCAAAGACGAGTAAGGTATCTCACGGGAGATACAACCTAAGCCAGGTGGGAACTGAGTGGGGAATGAGCTGCCTTAGAGAAATATGGAAAGGGGCCTTGCCTCCCCTTCCCCCTGCCTGGGAAAGTCTGTTGCCGGCCCTGGCTTTTCCTTTGCACCTGTTTGTGAGAGAAATCATGAAGACAATAAAGATCAGTTCTCTCCACTTATCTCAACGGAGCTGTTACAATATGAGAGACTTGACCCTGAAAAGGTACATACCTTAGGTTAGACATCATGGGACCTTGTGCTTCGGCTGTTTATAGACAAAGGGTGATTGGAATAAACATTTTTCTGCTATGATGTATGAGTCTCACAGACCGTGTAAGAAACAATGTTACTCTCTTGTATTTCTATAGCTATCAATAAAAACATTCAGTCGGCCTTATTCTGGGCTCCAGTCCTCTGAGACTGAGAGACCCCTGGCCTCCTGAGAGATTTAACTGCATTAAGTCTCTGTTTGTTTCTTTCTTAAAAACTTAACCCAACCATCCCTTCTCGCACCTTCACTGCCCGTGTTGCGCTGGACGTGACAGGTAACCAGAGGATGCGCATATCGTCCTTCCCGAGGAAGAAGGCCAGCCTCAAGCCGGAGTGTGGGTCGAGGTGGGGTGCAGCTGCTGCCTGTCTCGGGGAAAGGCAGCCCAGCTGTGCATGGTGCATGCTGCCCAGCACAAATGTGCTTCCCCACAGTGGTGCTGCACCCAAGTGCTCACTGCACTGACCCTGCCCCTGTGACCCGCAACTCGGAGTGTGGCTCTACTCCCTGCCCCAGTCTGCACCTGATATGGAGAGCTTCCTCACTGTAAAAACTTAAGTCTCCTTTTTCCTCAGTGTCTTAGCTCCGGAGCCCCTGGTTGTTATCATTTTTTCAGATCAGTTTCTTAATCAAATAGATTGTTTTTAACCTGAATCATAGAAATCTACCCCTGCTGTAGATAGGTACCCTAACGCTTGTTGATGCTTGTTGACGACAGTCATTGTGACTCCGTGCTCTTTCCAGGCCCAGCTCCCGGGTGAACGATCACTGAATGGCTGGTTAAAGCAGCAGAAGTCCAGGCTCCGTGCAGCGGGGCAGACTTCCCATCACACGGTCACCTGCGCCCATGGCTCTGTGTCCTGGTTCTGGGTCAATGCTTTCAACTCTATTAACTAAACCTATCTCTCCTCCCTTAGGGACGACGGGGCTACAAGTGATGCCCCACCAAGACTTCCAGTACATGCCAACCACAGAGGCCAACCTGCTCCTCCAGGTGGATCTCGATACCCCTTCCCCACATCTAAGATCAGATAGTCCCGTGAATCCCAATAGGCAGGGACAACGGTCACATTCGGTGAGAAGCAGGTACAGAAGAGATCTCCTGTCCCTCAACTTCCCACAGAGACTTATAGGGATCAGGTTTCTCAAGGGGGACATAAGGCAGTCAGTTAGAGACAAGAATTGGGTCTCCAAGATGCCTGGATACGTCCGGTAACATACCTGCATGTCCAATATAGCCTATGGGAAATAACAGCCCAAAAGACCTCTCTCCGCCCAAACTTGCCCTTGTTTACCATAACCGTTAGCCATTATCAATCACAGGTATCAATCAAACAGCTCCACAATTAGAGAGGAGTAGCCCATTCTATTATAGAAGAGAAGGAAATAAAAACTCCAAAGTCCTCACCAGTCGGCGCCTTTTGGAGCCATCTCTGCTTGCTCAGTCCTGCCCACTCCTACCTCTTTGGAGTGTACTTTCATTTCTAATAAACTGTTCTTTCACCACTGTATTTCTGTGTCTCATCCAATTCTTTGCTCGAGGCGCAAGACCCTGGATACTTTCTAAGAGGGTCTGCTCTCCGGGAACACGCCCTCGCCCGGAGGCTGCCAGGCATTTGGAGCTGTTTTGAGTGCCAGTCTGTGGATGCAGGGGACACAGGCAGGGAAGTGATGGTGGTCCAAGTGTTATGTTTGCTTGCCAGCAGGCTGTGGAAGAATTCACGAGTCAGGTAGAAATATAGAAGGAAGATTTATTAAAGTAAGAGGAGGGTCGGCTGGGCAAAGTCTGCTGGAAACTACTGCCCTGAGTCTTTGTTGGTCTCAAGTTTTACATTTTCTAACCAGGATGTAAAATTTCTTCAGCCTGTGGTGGAAATTTCTATTGAGTTCGGCTTTGTCAGTTGGAGAGGGGAGGTGCGGTTAAGCCGGTTGTCACCACCGCCTCCTTTGCATGTGTTATATAGTTTAAGAGTTGGAGCCTGGAGTGGATCCCCTCGCCCGAGTCACAGGGCCAGCACCGGGCTGAGGAAATAGAAACATTGAAACTGGTCTGCATAGTAAATGTACAGGAAGCAAAATCATTAACAGTTGGTGGAAAGGAAGTAAGAAAGAACAAAAAGCTTTCAAAAAGTCCCAAGCTAAATTATACTTGTTAAATCAAATTATACCAGAGACCCAAATCTCAAAACAGAAGATTTAGTGCCCCCATTACCATCCCATTTAACCAACAGAACCCTTCCTCTTCTTCTTCTTCATGAAAATGCTTCTTTCAGAATTAATGATACAGGAAACATATTTTGGAAATATTACTTCTGATCTTAAGCAAATACATAGAAAATGTAGTTTTTGACTAACGAGAAGTTTCATAAGTACAATTAAACGTTGAGGTTAAAAAAAGAAAAGCAAGACAATCACACTTCTGCTGTGATCATGGCAGTCTTGGTCATTTGGACTAGCCTTGTCATCATTGAGGACAACCAGAAATACTCGGCAAAATATATTTAAGATCACTTTGAAAGCATTTGAGAGCTAACGAGATAATGAGGAGATACTGGCACAAGAGGTCCAGAGACCGACAAAGGTAGAAGCTCAGAGATGTGAGTGAGCCCGCATTAAGGGCTGCGTTTCCCTGAGTAGTGTCTGCCCGTCCCACAGTGGGTGCCTGGAAGCTGTGTATGCAGCGAAGGGATCTGCGGCACAGAGAGCATCCAAGTCCGGGCCCATGAAGAATGGAAGAGTCCTCGTGGACTCTTCTCACTTTCGGTTGGACCCCAAAGGCTGGACCCGAGAAACAGAGTGAAACGATGAGGAGCGGCTTCTTACAGATGAGCAGGAAAGTGGTTTCCTGAGGTGGGATCTACTCCTGGTGAAGACGCTGTGGAGACTGTTGAAATGACAACAAGGGACTGAGAAGATCACATAAACTTAGTTGGTAAGGCAGTGGCAGGGTTTGAGAGCATGCACTCCGATTTTGAAAGAAGTTCTGTGGGTAAAACGTTATCAAACAGCATCTCACATGCTACAGGGAAATCATTCAGGAAAGGAAGAGGCAATAGATGTGGCAAACTTCATTGTTGTCTTACTTTAATAAATTGCCACAGCCGCCCGTCAGCAGCCACCACGCTGATCAGTCAGCAGGCATCAACCTTGAGGCCAGACCCGCCGGCAGCAGGAAAGATTGCAACTCGCTGAAGCCTCAGAGCATGGTTAACATGTTTTAGCATTAAAGTAGTTTTTAATTAACGTACATATATTGTTCTTTAGACATAATGCTATTGCACACTTCATAGTTGATTGAGCCTACACAGGACAATATACACATAACGTTATGTGCATTGGGAAACCAAAACCATTGTGTGGCTCACTTGATTGTAATGGTCTGGATTGTAATGGGAATTGTGGTGGTCTGGAACCAAACCTGCAATATCTCCAAGGTGTGCCTGTACATGTAATAAACAGAGGCTTTTGGTGAAGAACACCTACAAATCATCAAGAAAGAGAAAATCTGATTTTAAAAATATGCATGAGAACACAGACATTTCACAAAAGAAGCTATCTGGGTGTTTAATAAACGTGAAAAGATGCTCACTCTCAGTAATCAGGAAATGCAAAACTAAATCCACATTGTACATCTACCAGAACAGCTAAAGCAAGTAGACAGATAATGAATACCAAGTGTTGACAAGGCTATGGACGAACCCAAACTCTCGTCCACTAATGATGACAGCACACATTGGTGCGACCATTTGGACATCATCCACTAAAGCTGAAGACACGTGTGTGCCATGAGCCAGCATTTTCACTCATTCTTATAGACTGGAGAGAAATGCATGTGTGCACCATGAGGCCCAAGAAACACGAAAAAGAACGTGCATGGCATAACTGTTACAGCCGACATCTAGAAATAATCTAGATTTCTGTCAACACTAGAATAGATAAAGAAATTATATATGAAGGAATACTACAATGCAATGAAAATGAAGGACTACATCCGTAATCAACAACATGGATGCATTTTTACCAAATTAATGTGAATGAAAGATGACAGATGCAAGTACTGGATGATTCTATCTACATGAAGTTTGAAAAGCAGGGAAGGACAACTAGTCTTAAGGATGCATGTGTAGATAGATGGTGAAACTATAAAGAAAAACAAGATGTATCTGTAAAATTCATCACAGTGGCTTTGGGTAGGTGGGACAAACAAGTGTTTGGGAGACCCAATTATTGACAGTAATGGGGTCCTGGCAATATATTCTTCTTGATCTGATGATGGTTAAAAAGATATTCAGTTTAGGATAAATCCTTGATTTTTAGGTTTTTGTTTGTGCACCTTTCTGTATGTGTTTGTCGATGAAGAAACATCCAGCCTAAGAGAAAACTGGTAAGACTTTATCCAAGCCAAACTGACAATTGCCAGGAAGCAGAATCTCAACAGATTAAACAAATGCTCTGGAAAATGGATGTTTTACAACTTATTTTATACATTAGAATCAAAGGAGGAGGGTCACATGAAATCCACTGGTGCTAGATTAAGGGGGTGGGAGAAAGCAAAAGCAGGGAATCTCTGGGATTGGATAAAAAGTAAAGCAGGACACACACTTCTTTTATATTGGTGGGTACAGGACAGTTAATCCTTAGCATTTCACAGCACATAGAGGTGGTAGGTAATCAGAGGACAAGAACAGCAATGAGAGGTTTCTGTAGTTTCCTGCTCTGCTGTGCTGGGTTTTGTCCTCGGGGGGTCCTGAAAAGGGATTACTCTGACATTCCAAGGGCAGGTTATCTTAGGTGCAAAAAGACAACAGACAGTCTGACTCAAGATAAAGACTGACCTTTGTCAAGGAAGCTACAGGCCAAGGATGTGACTCCTGGCCAAGACCGGCTTTCAGTTAGGAATTTTTACGTTCAGACCATCCTATGTGGTTGATTTCAGTCCCTGAGTTTGTAGGGCCTGCCATGCAGGCCTCCCCTGAGCTTGTCAGGTTTAGTATCTGGCCCCTTTTTCATCCACAGTGACTTGCATCCAGGGTTTGCCCTCCACCTCCAGGTGTGTGCCCTACATCCAGGTGTGTGTCCTGCACCCTCAGGAGAGCCTATCCCTCCCTGCTCAAGATTCCCCTTACAGGGCACAGGTCAGCCTATGGTAGGAATGGAGGCTTATTCAGGTATGACCAGCTGTCACCCTGATGGGCGGCAGAGAGGCTCTGTCCTTTCTCCCTCAGTGTGAGGATTTTCAACAACTCGGGAAAGCACCAGGGAGTCAAGTTCGACTTATTTCATGGTTGCCCCAGGACCCCCAGCTCCCTGTGAAACCCAGTTCTCTCCTGGCCCTCTCCAGTCTGCTTCTGTGGAGAGAGCCCAGACCCTTTGGGATGTTTGGAGGGTGGAGAGGGAGGAAGAGGAGAGCACAGAGGGGCAGGGAGGCCACAGGAGGCTGAGGGACACACCTGTGAAATGCAGATGGGGAGCTGGGACATGCCTTCCCAGACAAGAGCTGGGCTCCCTTGGGATCCCTCTTCTGCTGGCCTCAGGGACCCCACGCAGGAGGAGGACAGCTGTGCCCTTCCCTGTCCCTGGGCCTCTGACTGAGCAGCCCACAATAGGCCCGTTCCTTGTGGGACCCCAGCAACTCAGCAACTCAGGGCGGGGGAAGGGCTAGCTGGGGGAGCCAGCATGTCCAGTCCTGTGTGAGCCATCAGCTCGGCCAGGTCCCACTTGAGGCAGGGCAGGAGCTGTCCTAGAGCTCAGGAGGGGACTGACACAGAACTCACACTGGACATGGGGACAGACTGTGTTACTGGAGTTGCATTTTCAAAGAAGGGCTGGAGAGGGCAAGGCAGCCTGAAGGTGGGAATTACAGATCACAGTTGCTGAAGGTGTGTGTGGGTGTTTTGGTGCCCAGAGGGCTGTCACCCCGAAATAGTCAAACGAAAGCCCCAGGCCTGGTGGACCCATCCAGACCTGGGGACACCTGTCCACCAGGCTCTATGGACTATCCCACTGCTGAGGCCAGGCTGTCTCAGACCTCACATTATTACCCTGGCCCACCGCCCCTTATAGGCTACAGATACTCCAAAGATGGGCTGTGACAAGGTCCCTATTTCCAGAATGACTCTACCTGGAATCCTGCTTAAGACTTGACTGCCTGAAGCAAAACCTGTAGAAAAAATAACACAGGACAGACCCTACCTAACATGTGACAGTCACAGTAGCCACATGACATCATATAATACATAGCATCCTGACCAGCAGGACTAAAAATCTGTGTTAGTGATTTGCCTGCAACAGGGCTGGGTGTGGCTATGAACAGGCCCAGGCATCTGTGAGCAGAGCCAGGTGTCCCTGAGAGCAGACCAAATGTGTCTGAGAGCAGGCCAGGTGTGTCTGAGAGCAGGCCAGGTGTGTCTGTGAGCAGGCCAGATG
This sequence comes from Rhinolophus ferrumequinum, assembly GCF_004115265.2. Taxonomy (NCBI): domain Eukaryota; kingdom Metazoa; phylum Chordata; class Mammalia; order Chiroptera; family Rhinolophidae; genus Rhinolophus; species Rhinolophus ferrumequinum. The sequence continues at coordinate 67,702,982 of NC_046299.1, read as the reverse complement.
TGTCTGAGAGCAGAACCAGGTGTTTCTGAGAGCAAAATCAAGTGTGTCTGAGAGCAGGCCAGGTGTGTCTGAGAGCAGGCCAGGTGTGTCTGAGAGCAGGCCAGGTGTGTCTGTGAGCAGGCCAGATGTGTCTGAGAGCAGAACCAGGTGTTTTCTGAGAGCAAATCAAGTGTGTCTGAGAGCAGCCAGGTGTGTCTGAGAGCAGGCCAGATGTGTCTGAGAGCAGGCCAGGTGTGTCTGAGAGCAGACCAATGTGTCTGAGAGCAGGCCAGGTGTGTCTGAGAGCAGGCCAGGTGTGTCTGTGAGCAGGCCAGATGTGTCTGAGAGCAGAACCAGGTGTTTCTGAGAGCAGGCCAGGTGTGTCTGAGAGCAGGCCAGGTGTGTCTGAGAGCAGACCAAATGTGTCTGAGAGCAGGCCAGGTGTCCCTGAGAGCAGACCAGGTGTGTCTGAGAGCAGGCCAGGTGTCTGGCAGTGGGTCGGGTGTAATTTTAAAGGTGGCAGCAATGGCAGCTGGGCGATCTCCTGGTTCCCCTTCCTGCACAGGGCGTGGGAGTGCCTTGATGTAAAGATGGGTGTGCCTGCTTTCTCAGGTATGAATCATTCCACTGTTGGGCTCCCCAAGCCCACACTCAGGACTTCATTCCCGGTGCCCCACCAGCTCCTTTGTCCCGTCCCCAAGCTAGACCCCACCTGAGGGGCTCTTGACCAGGCCAGTCAGACTGACCGTCTTGCCCTTTGTAACCAGGTGCCCTCCGGCCCTCTCTTGGCCTCCAGCCCCCTCCTACCTCCCCCATATCTTTTGGTGGCATTGCCTGTGGCACACTGGGCATCACCAACACACTGTCCTCCTCAGGTGGGCACTGGGTGCAACCAAATGGCCGAGGTGGCTGGAGCGAGGCCTGATGGACAGCAGTGCTAACCCCAGGGAGGGCAGCAAGAGACAGCATGCAGAGTGGGGCAAGGTGGGGGCCAGCAGGACACACGGGGCTGGGACCAGGACGTGCCCAGAGGACCCAGAGCTCACACAGGACCGTGCACCCCCCATGCTTCCACTGCCCTCCCTGGGGGCTGTACAAGACCCTCCTGCCTGCCGGCCCTTCTCCCTGGGGCCCTCTGACAGAGCAGCAGTACAGTCGGCCTCCCTGGGACACTCCCGCCCCGACCCCAGGAACTTCCTCTACTGCGTTGTCTGCCCTGGGCCCAGCTGGCCCTCCTGGGAGGACCCACAGCCAGAGGCCCCACGGCCCAGGGCTCCACCACCTCCGGAAACTCAGGCCCCATCCTGGAAGGGCACAGCCCTGCCCCCCATACCCCTAAGCTACCCCGGCACATGGCATGCGGTGGAAGGAACACCTGGGCGTGAGTGATGACAGCCCTGCTCCACAGAGAGACCTTCTGCAAACAGGGCCACCTGGATCCCACCAGGAGGCAGATGCTCTTGCTAAACAACCAGGTGGGGGCGTCTCACTCGGCGAAAGGCACACGGTCTTAATTTGGGAACTAAGGTTATGCAGAAGCCCTGCTAGAGAAGTCTCCATTCGTGAGCATGGGGCATGCAACATTCCAACACCTGCAGGCCTGGTGGACCTGTGCCCCTCGAGCCTCCCTGCGGCTGCAGCTGTTACCACAATCTCGGCTTGGGGACCTGTCACTAACCCTCTTTCTCCAAAGGCACAGTGCCAGCCCCCTCGATAGGCTGCAGTCCCCAGGACGCATGTAGCAAGCGGGCCTGGGAAACAGGTGGGCGGGCCCTGCTGTGCTCTGCAGGAACGAGGTGTCTCCTGGGCTTGTGACAGGCCCTGCCACGAGCTGCCACAGGCCAGGCAGGTGGGAAAGGGCTCCTGGGACGGTGAGCGTCAGAAGGAAGCCACTGCCTCCCCCATCCCCATCTTCAGCTCTTCATCTAGGTCCATTTGAGTACCACATGCCCCTTTGGCAATTGTTCACAATTTTAATCATAACACCTGCCCCCTTCTACCCCCCCACCCCGGGCTGCCTGGACACTTGATGTGAATCACACTTGTGTCAGCCGAGCGCCGTCCCAAGCAGTGGGAGCTTCCAAAGCCAGACAAAGCGGCCTTTTCTGAGGCCACAGGCTCCCGCCAACCAAGCAGGGACAGTCTCTGTAGCCTCAGGCGAGCGTGGGACACAACTTGCCAGCCCAGCGCCCACCTTCACAGTCCTGTTGTCCAGAGCCCCTGGTCCTCCACACACTCAGTGGATGTGCCAGCATCTCTACCCCAAACAGTCAGGGGCACAATCTACACCAGGGACAGAGGCCAGAGTCCCGGGATGGTCGCTGGGCCCCAGATGTGACCCCGAGGCCCAGGGACCGTGGGAGAAACCACGTGGGCCCTGGAAATGCAGGTGTTCCTGAGGGGCCGATAAACTGGCTCCTGCTCAGACTGCTTGCAGGGGAGAAGGGCAGCGAGGGGGCAGCTCTGGGGATGGGAACCGAGCGAAGGCTGCCTGTGTGGAGGCTCTGGATACAGGAAGCACCTCCAGACTGTGCCGGACTCTCACAGGCAACCTGGGGGCTTCAAGGAAAGTGGGCAGGAGAGGAAGAAGCAGGGAGAGGAGCCCTGTGCCTGCCGCCCAGCCTCCAAGGCAGGCGGGTCCATTAGGGTCAGGTCCGAGGACACAGACCGCAAAGCACAGGGATTGGGAAATAATGGCATCTGGTCATCCCTGGGTCAGCTGGTCCAGGTGGAGCCTTCTGCTGCTGAGGCTGTCTGTCCACCCGCACAGGCCCTGCCACCCACCATGTCACTGCCAGGGCATTCGGGTGTGTGTCCACCCGCACAGGCCCTGCCACCCACCATGTCACTGCCAGGGCATTCGGGTGTGTGTCCACCCGCACAGGCCCTGCCACCCACCATGTCACTGCCAGGGCATTCGGGTGTGTGTCCACCCGCACAGGCCTTGCCACCCACCATGTCACTGCCAGGGTATTTGGGTGTCTGTCCAACCTCACAGGCCCTGCCACCCACCATGTCACTGCCAGGTATTCGGGTGTCCTGTCTGCCCTCACAGGCCCTGCCACCCACCATGTCACTGCCAGGGCATTCGGGTGTCTGTCCACCCGCACAGGCCCTGCCACCCACCATGTCACTGCCAGGGCATTCGGGTGTCTGTCCACCCGCACAGGCCCGGCCACCCCCCATGTCACTGCCAGGGCATTCGGGTGTGTGTCCACCCGCACAGGCCCTGCCACCCACCATGTCACTGCCAGGGCATTCGGGTGTGTGTCCACCCGCACAGGCCCTGCCACCCACCATGTCACTGCCAGGGCATTCGGGTGTCTGTCCAACCTCACAGGCCCTGCCACCCACCATGTCACTGCCAGGTATTCAGGTGTGTGTCCACCCGCACAGGCCCTGCCACCCACCATGTCACTGCCAGGTATTCGGGTGTGTGCGGGAGACCCTCAGCCGAGGCCAGGTCAGGTGGACAATGCATCCCAAAGGCCACAGCAGCCGGAAGCCGAGGGTTGGAGTCCGCTTGGCTCCTCTCCCTTCCCATTTCCGTCCTGCCACCGCTCATCGGCCGTCCGGGTCTCAGGCCCCGTTTCGGGGTCTGGGAGTTTGGGTCTTGTCCCTCGTTGGGTGCAGCCCCTGCCCACGGCAAACAGCGTACGGGAACAAAGGCCGTTGCATGCCCAGGACCCCACAGGCCGGCCCGCACAGCACCCCACCCATCTTCAGCTCCTATCTGAGTCCGTTTGAGTACAACGCAGCCGTTTAGCAATTCTTCACGTTTTAAATCATAACCCGCCCCCATCCAGTGGCTGCCTGGACACTAGATATGAGTGACACTCGTGTCAGCCGACGGCCGTCCCAGGCAGTGGGAGCTTCCATATCCGGACAAAGCAGGCTTTCTGAGTCCACAGCCTCCTGCCAAGCATGCAGGGATGGTCTCTGTACCCTCAAGCGAGCGTGGGACACAGCCTGCCAGCCCCAGCACCCACCTTCACAGTCCTGTTGTTGAGAAGCCCCAATCCATTGAGCTGGCCGGACTGGGGTATCGGAGTGGGGTGCAGCTCAGAAGGTTCACAGGGTCGAAACAGTCTGAGAACTAAATCACAGCCCAGCTGCTCTCTGTTCGCAGGTCAAACGCAATTTCTCTCAGACACGAGAGAAGAAAGAGCGGCGTGGGCGAGCTGGCATCTTCCCCAGGCCACCTGCCCACCCCAGGGACGTGGCCCATGCTGCTGTGGCTGTCCTGCAGCAAGCCCACCCTGGGCCCAAATGGGGCCTGGGCAGGACGGGGACCGGTGGAGACAGCGGCAGGCCCTGACAGGCTGCGAGCAGCCTTTCCAGAAAGGGAAACTAAGGAAGATGGGAAACGCCGAAAGGGGACACCTTTAACCCCCACCCACGGAACAAAGCACTCCTGTGGGGGACCCCACAGACACGCTCCTCTGCCCCTCAGAATTGGCGTCCACTGCAGGAACTTCTCAGGTCACCAAGGAGCTCGTGGTTTCAGAGGAACCCTTTGGCTTTCCAGGAGCTGCACTTCGCCCCGCCCACTGGCCCCCAGCGGCCCTGGTCTCTGTCAGCGTGTTTTGCATGCAATCCAAGAGCATAGCCAGCCAGCATGGCTGAGGGGAGTGTGTGAGCACAGGGAGCTCAGAAGATGAGGCTTGGTGAGGGCCAAGAGGGAGCCCGTCAGTGCGACAGGGCCACCATGCTCCTGAGAGAGATCTCAGGATCCAGGATGGCAAGCCACTGTGAGGGCAGGTCCCACGGCAACAATGGCAACAGAGGAGCACGGGGCTCCTGGCCACCTGCCCACTCGGGGACCCATGGAGCTCTCACAGCAGCCCCCAGGACAGCAGGGCACGCGGCTCCTAGACGTCTCTTCAGCCGTGTCATAGCTGGTCTGCCAACGGAGCCCCCAGCAGGAGTCCAAGCCTGTGGGAGAGGGCTGTGGACCAGGTCAGCCTGGCTCACAGAGAACCATAGTGTCATGCTTGCTCACCTCAGAGATCTGTCCTCAGGCAGCCAGTGTGGGAAGAGGCCCCAAGAGCACTGCAGTCGGGAACAAAAGCTACAGGCCCCACCCTGGGTGGGGTGCTGGAGAGACCTGGCATGGGTGTGAGGTGCAGCAGCATCAGCTTGGTGGGAGTGGGCGCGTGTCTGCAAACACCTGGCCTGGCCACCTATCAGAACCGACTGAGAGCTTTGAAAATGCAGATGCCACAGTCCTGCGTCCTGAGATCAGGCCCACGTGCCCACAGGGTGGTAAGAGTGGAGAACAGAAAAGCCATCGTCCTCAGCACAGCCACGTGCTAACTGGGGAGAGGAAGGTAACTGACCAGGACCCAGGGAAGAGGCCCGGGGCAGGCCGGCCACACGCTCGGGCCATTTCTCCGTGGGCACTGGCTGGTGCTGGAAGAGGACAGAGGCACTCTGCGGCCGAGCACTGCTTGACAGCTGTTCCTGCAGGGACCCGCCCACAAGTAAGGTGAGCCTGCAGGAGACGGAGTCATCTCAGCCCGTCTCTACCCACAACTGCATTGAGGTGACCCTAGATTGTGAGTGCCCCCAAATGCTGGCACGACACATGTAAACACTCTCTAGAGGAAGAGGACCTGTCATCTGAGACCTCCAAATATTTCTATGAACATATTTAGATTATAATCTAGTACACGGTAAAAAACCCAAGCAGGCATACGAGGGGGAAAATGAGCTAAGAACCTGCAGGACCAACAGGCAGCACAAAGAACCCCGGGTCCCGGGGCTGGCGCTTGGCCAGACACTGAGTGTGTGCTGTGTGCAAGGAAGGAGAAGGACAAGACGGGGGGGTTTCCAGCAAAGAGCTGGGGACTACACAAATGTAGACAGCAGCTTTGAAAAAGAACATCTTAGAAATTCTAGACCTAAAAATACAACAACTTAAATTCAGAACTCAGTGGATGGGTTCAACAGCAGGGCTGATTCAGCACAGCTTTAAAAAGAATTTGTGAATTGGAAATACCCAAAAGAAAACACCTAGATGTGGTGGAAAACGTGTACCTGTACACATATGTACATAAGTGTTGTGTACACGATACACACATGCATGAAAATTAGTGAGCTGAACAAACAGCTAAGAAAAACCCTCAGCAATGTAAGGACAAAAACAAACGTAAAATAATGAATATAAACGTAAAAATTCATTAGAAAACAAATCCACAACACAGAGAACCAACAACGTCAAAAGTCAGAGTCTTGACATAACTAAAATTGATCAATAGTGGGGCGATTAATCAAGAAAAAAAAAAAAGAGAAGGTCAAAACATGCAGTGTCAGGAATGAAAATGGGGCGATCCCTACAAATTCTACAGATAGTAAAAGATCAAAATATTATAAGAGAATATTACAAACAACTTTAGATCTACACATTTGACGATTCAAAGAAACACACAAAGTCCTAAAAACAAAACAAATCCACTGTGTCGAATGGTAACAGAAGAAACAGCTATTCTTATAATTATTTTAAGAATCATTCACATATTTATTAAGGACTTGAATCCTTATATAAAACTTTTCTCACGAAGCAACCCTCCAGGCATGGGTGGCTTCACCAGCAGCTTCTACCTTATATGGAAAGAACAAATAATGCCAATCTTAGAGAAATTCTTCCAGAGAAGAGTAAGAGATGGAACAAACAATCATTTTATGACTAAAATCATCCTGGTACCAAAACCTGATCAGGGGTTACAAGGAAAGAAAATTTTATGTCAATCCTCACTTATGACATAGATGCAAAAATCCTAAACAAAATATTAACAAACTGAGTCCAGTAAGATATAAAAGGATCGATGCTTTTACAATCAAGTCGGGTTTATGCCAGGAATGCAAGGCTGGTTTCAGATTAACATTCATCCATATAACTAACCCACTAACAGGATAGGGGATAAAAATGATATTATCATCTTAATAAATGCGGGCAAGGCCTTTGACGGAGCTCAGCATCTAGTCACCAAAAGAATTCTTAGCAAATTAGAAAAAGAAGGAAATTCCTTAATTTGATAACGAGTACCTATCAAAAAACTATAAAAATCATCACACTTAACAATGAAAGACTGAAATCTTTTCTCTTCAAACTGGAATAAGACAAGGGTGCCTGGCCTGCCATCACCACCTCTATTCACTGTGCCAGTACAGTAAGACAGAAAAGGAAATAAAGGACATAAAAACTGGAAATAAAACTATCACAATTTGCAGTTTCTGTGACTGTGTATACACATAATACAAAGAAACCCCAGGAAGATTATTAGAATCCATAAGTGAGGTTATTAGCAAGGTTTCTTGGTCAGCATATAAAAATCGATTTTATTTCCATGTAGCAGCAAAACCAGACTATAAAAGTATTTAGTAGTATACTATTTAAAATAGTGTGAAGAAATCTCAATTACCTAGGAATAATTCTAACAGAAGATGTATAAGACCGTCGACAGAAACTATAAGGCATTATTGAAAAACAAAGGTATAAACAATGATATTCTGAACAGGGATTAAAATCCGAATACATAAAGATATTAGTTATCCCTAAAATCACCTACAGTTTTAATTTAATCAAAATCAAAATTCCAACAAATTTTATGTCTGAGTCTCCTGACATGCTGAACCTAAAATATATGTGTAAAGGCCCTGGGCTGAAATAACCGAGTGACCTTGAAGGAACAAGGTGGGAAGACTTGCTCCAAACTTGACACAAAGCTCTGGACAGGAAGACGGTGTGGTGTGTGGTCCTGTTGTGAGGAGAGAACTAAACCGGTGGGACGGAAAAAGCCTCAAAGAGACCCAAGTACACAGACACACTAGGTTTTACAAAAGTGGCCCTGCAGGAAAAAAGGGGAAAGAATGTTTTCAGTGAATGGAGACGGGTTGATGGAATCGACACGAGGGCACAGATAGGAAAACTGACTCCTAGCACCATGGGTTCAGGTTCACGGAGGGTTGGAGCCGGTTACTGAAGCCTCAGGAAGACATCCCATGAGAGGGTCCCACGTCCTCGGAGCAGGGGAGACTCACTACACAGGACACAAGCATCACTTTCCCTGAAGGAAAATAGCACCAGGTTGAAATGAAGAACTTGTGTTCATCCAAAAATCTCACTGAGGGAGGGAAAAGGCAAGCGATGAGGTAGGAGGAGTCTTTCCTCCAAAAGAAAGACAGGCTCATCCCCGTGTCTATAAGGAACACTGTAACGGGCAAGGTAGAGGAGAGGCAGACGGGGACGTGATCAGGCATTGGTGAGAGCACCCCCAGTGTGCCGTGTCGTGTGTAATCCAGGAAGTGAAAGTAAACCCCAACCAGACACCCCCATACGGTCCAGAACGCTGACAGTCGACTCAAAAAGGTGACAAGGGCTCAGGACAGGGAGGGAGGGGGGTAACAGTCAAGTACAGGCACAGCTTCCAGCTGCCCTGGAGTCACCTTGGCCACATGGGCACAGCAGAGATCTGGGTGCCAAGGACCCACTCTGCACATGGGCGGTCACCCCAGAAACACTCGCGTGCTCCCTCCTGAGAGCACTGAAGGGGGCTCAGGCAGCTGGGCTCAGCGCGGCCACAATGGAAGGGCCACATGCTCCTCACCCTCACGGCGGTGTATGGCGGTGGTGGGCTTCCAGCAAGGAACATGTACATACACAGGCTCCGCCAGCCCACACAAGGGGTTGCTCATAGGAGAATCCAGACTCTGGCTTCACAAATACAGAGGTGACAAGCACAGTGGTGGGTCCTCAAACCACAGCAAAGGCAGACCCTTCCCACAGGGACAGAGAAGAGAGTAGCCGCCACATCTGGCCCGGGTACATGTGGGTGCCAGCACCCCAGCCAAGGCCGGGCTGGACAGGAGGCCAGATGAGCTCTGCGAACTGTCGTCCTCCAGCCTCATGCAGGCACGGAGGCTTGCAGCTGACCCCGCACCCAGAGGCAGGTGGGACATCTGGCACAGGCACCCAGGAGCTCTGAGGCCTCAGGCAGAAGGGGAGTGGCCATGGCAGAGGCGCTGAAGGCCAAGGGAACTGACACGTGGGACAGGTGTGCAGACAAGAGGCAGCCACCTGTGAGAGTCAGTGGCCCGAATCATGGTGCTGAGTTCTTGTGGGAGAAGGCCTGCTGGGGCCTGGAGTGGGGGTGGGGCTGCGTGGAGAAAACTCCTGGAAGATGAACCCATGGCTGTGTGGCCAGGTGGGGGGTCCTGGGTAGGGAGGCAGGAGTTAGCTGTGCGGCAATTCAGGCAGACCCCAGAAGCATCCATGAAGGGGCACCTGTACCTCCCAGTGACGGCCACCTCATGCCTCTCCCACCATGTACCCCCTCCCCTGGAACCTGGCCACCTCGGTGACTGTCCTCCACCACTGACTCCTGAAGTCACAGCATGAAGGGTAAGACTTCTGTCACCTGGTTCTCTCTGGGGACCTGTAACAGGGAACGCTGAACTGAGAGACGAGGGGTCCCACCCCCTGAAGCCTGCATTCTGGAAAGACCCCCACAGAGGCAGAGGAGCCCCCGCTGTGCCAGCCAGCCAAACCTAGACGTGTGGCTGAGCAGAGGGGCCTCAAAGCCTACCCAGCCAAGGCCAAGGCCAAGGCCGAGGCTGGGCAACAGAGGAGTCTCACAGGCTGCGCCCTGCTGGGCGGCAGATTCCTGAGCAAGGCGAATGCTGTCTCTGTCCTAACCTCTGGTTGGGGGTGGGCTGTTGTACAGCTTTAGGGAACCAGAGCGGGGTGGGGAGCTGGGAGGGACTGAGGGTCAGAGAGAGGATGGCGGTGGGGACCACGAGACGCACACGGTCCTTAAGGGCAGCGCACGGCCCAGGGCTGCAAGCTGGTCAGACGTAGGGGGCGTCTGAGTTAACACTGAGTCTGGGCCAGGACCCCTAGGTGGGAAGCACTCCTCCCCTAACCCCCGCTGATTCCAAGAGAAGATGAGACAGCGGGGCCTACACAAGGCCACCTGAAGGATGCTGGAGGTTTTGGGACATTCCCACTGGAGTGAGAGCTCCCCAGGGCGGAGGCCACACCGGCACCTGGCACCTGGCACCTGGCAGGTGCTCAGCAGACATCAGTTGAACAAATGGGTACAACAGGGTTCAGGATGAGATCTTGGGGAAAGTCATCGAGCAGGAGATCACGCGGAGGCCCACGGGGGAGCCCCACTTGTCATGACAAGAAAATCAGGGACGAGGGACACACAGGGGATGTGCTGAGACAACACGCCCTGGGAGAGGAGGGCAGAGGAGCAAAGAGGGGCTCCAGGTGGTTTAAATTTTAGGCTTGAAAAAGTGTAAGGACCCACCCTTCCCTTTCACACGTCTAACTGAAAAAAGAAAACGGCGGTGTGCCCGGGTCTTAGCAGGATGAGCTCACACCTCCCACTGCTGAGGACAGCTCAGGCTTCTGGGCGTGGGGAGTGGCAGAGGCATTCCAGAGTGGTGTCAAAGTCAGACAGCCACCCTTTCCTTATACTCTGAAAGACTTCCTCCATTTCTTCACCAAGGGGCCTGCACTTGCACGTGTAGACATTAAGTCACAAGTCACAACTGAGCTGTCATTGCATGCCACTGTAGTTAAAGGGGAGACATGGAAGCTGAAAATAGAGTCACCTGCCACATCAGGGGAGCGAGCTGATGGAGACAGTATGCCACGTTCCTGTGGGGAGCTGCCCTTCCCCGACATGTGGTGTTTGGGGACTGCCAACGGATCAGAGACCCTACAGCCTCCCCTGTGACCACAGCAGGCCAATCAAGCCATTGCCAGGAACTGGCACTCGCAGGCTGCCCAGCAGGTGCCCTCTGTGAGTGGGCACGCCGTGATGGGGGATGGTGTGGGCCCTGACCCTGTGGCGACCTCTCCACCCAAAGAGGATGCTGGCCTCCCCAGGAGGGCTGACCAGTGGAGAGGGCCCGCTCTTTCCCAGCAAACACCTGTTTCTTAAAGCAACAGGACTGGGTGGCTGTCCATTCTCCTGCCTAGTCTGAGTGTCGGCCTGGCCCAGGCTTTGTGGGCTTAGGGGGACTCAGCACCGTGCCCAGCACCGTCGGTCCAGAGTGATTTCCAGACGACACCAGGCTGGGCTCAGAGCCTGGACCTCATGGCCCGAGGGGGACCTGATACTCAGAGTGCAGGAGGCCCCTGGCCTCAGGACCAACAGAGGCATGTCTTGTGCATGCTCCCCCCGTCCCCCCGCCCTGCCCCAGCAACAGCACCAGCCAGAAACAGGCCTGGCTCCAAGTGGTGCCACCCCTCTCCAGGAAGATCGGAATTCTCACTCTTCTACAGGGCGCTGATCTGCTGCTGTCCTCCCTGCTTCCCCGTGGGGGGGACGCTCCCCTAAGGACAGTCTTCTCTTAAACCTCAGTGATGAGTGGCTTTAATTTTCTTTGTGACATTCACACATTTTCCACCATGAGCATTTATTACCTTGTATATAGTTGAAACAGTTATTTATTCCAACTTCAAGGAGTCAGACAGACGTCTTCCTCTAATCTCTACAAAGATGAAGAGTGTTTTACTGTAGCCCTTAAATGATGGTAACTTTCTGAGCCACAGATCCCTTGGAAGCCATGAAGCCACCAGAGCCTTTCCCAGGTGGCGTGCATTTTGCAGGAGCTCCCAGGACGTTCACCTGCACCCCTCCCCCATCCACTCATCACTGTGACTCAGACCACGTGATGGGAACGGGGGCCGGTACGCAGACGGGATCCTGGATCCAGCCTTGCCATCTCCAACCTCCCCAGCTGTCTCACTGCCCCCTCCACGCCTCCCCATTTCCTGCCTGAGCAAAGCTCCCCGCCTCAGCCCCATCACCCCATCCCCGGACGTGATCCTAGTGCACTGGGCGCTCAGGTCAGTGTTTACTGATCACCTCCTAGGGGCCAAGGGCTGCTCGGTGCTCTGTGACAACCCCACCCCACCCGCCCAGCTTGTCGACCTCTCTGAGAGGACGGCCATGGGGAGTGCTGCAAGGCAGGCAGTGGGGGCCATGGGGGCGGGACCTTTTATCAGCGACCTGCAGGGGCTCCTCAAGTATCCAATAAAAGTCAGGGGAACCAGCCAATGCGTGTGCAGGTGGATGACAGCATAGCCACTCATCCTAAAAGGTGTCTGATCTCAGAGAACAGACAGCCTATTAATGTAGCAGTCACTGCAGAGAAGAAGCAGGGATGGATTTTCCCCCCAGCCTTTGCAAGGCTTCATTTACATAACTGAAATCACAGAATAAAGGGCTTCTGGGAATGTTCCCTCAAAGGGGCACTGCTCCCACAGGTGTGTGGGAAACGTACTGGCAGCCGGCCTCCTTATCTTGACTGTGGGTCACACACTCACATGCAAAGCGAACACCTCTCAGGGAAGCTTCAATTTGCATACTCGGCTTGGCACTCTGACCTGGACATAGTGGTGACATCTGTGCCCACCGAGAGGGCCTGGGACCCCGAGAGGGGCCGTGCAGTCCTCCACCTAGCATCATGGTCCTTCTGGGCCCCTGGGCACGAACGGCCCTTTCTGTGCCCGACGGCCTCCTACAATTTGTGCTGTAGCACAGTGGCTTCATTTCAAACCCCTTCGGGCTTAATTTTCCCCCATCTCACTGGCAGCGGCCACACCAGGCTGGGCGTCGGTAAACAGTGCTTATGTAGCGGACTATGAGGGGCCGGCATAAAGGCCGCATGGTGCCCAGAGGAAAGGGCTACAAGGGGCACCGACGCGAGAAAGGCACAGCGCCCCGCTCAGGGCCCAACTATAAACCCGTCCTTTGCATCGCTGTCACTCCTGCCCGCGTTTCCCCGCGTTCACAGGCCAGCGCCCCGAAGCAGCACGGAACGCCTGGCAGCCTACGAGCCAGGGCACAGGTGGCATGTGGAGCCGGCCGGCGGGGACCCTGCGTCCCTGAGGGGTGCCCCGGAACCGAGCCCGAGACTGCTTACCTTAAGACGGAGAGACTGTGGCGACTGTGCTCGGCTGCGTGCGACATGGGGTCTGGTGGTGAGCTCGAGTGGCCACCGATCCTGGCCCCGCCCCAGTCCGCCCCAGCTGGTCCACTCGTGATACCTGGCCCTGCCCCGCCCCGCCCCGCCCCGCTGGGGGAACGCGCAGGGCGCGCCGAGGCGGTCGGAGAGCTCTGTCTGCCTTGTAGGCCAACTCCACTAAGGCTCTGCGGCCAGCGGCTCAGCGCGCAGGGACGGTGGAACCCCCGCGGGACGGTGCCCGTGGGGCCTCAGCGGGCCCTCCGAGGTCCCCGGGATGGCGGGCTCGGTTTCAGCGGCCCCAGAGGATGCGGGCGGATAACGGTGGCAGCGGCGAGAGGGTGAGAGGGCGCGCGGTCCTGGCTTTCCCGGGGGGAGCGGTCAGCGGCGCTGGCCTCTCAGAGGAGAGGCTCCGGACACGAGGGAGACGGGGTGCGGGGTCTCGGATCCCATGGATCGAGAGTTTGAGGTCACCTAGAGTGATGAGTCCTTCCGGAAGGTTCTCAACTGACTTTGCCCAGATGCTTCAGGGGAATCACTGTCTAGGCAGCTGTGGCCTCATGGAAGGTATCTCTAAAGTGATAAGACCTGAAAATAGAAATGCCTCCTTGGTCCATGGGCTGCAGAATGGACGCTGTGTTAGCGGATAGGACACAACACTCGCCTCGTTGTGCGCCTCCCCAGAGCTCGTGGGACCAGGTGCTTCCTCACTGAGCAGTCGTAGTCGGGAAGGAATCTTTCCTCTGAGCAGAGGGCTTAACAGTGGTCTTAAAACAGTCAGTGAGCACTGTTGTAAACAGCTGTGTCATCCAGGCCTTGTTGTTCTATTTACAGGGCACGGGCAGAGTCCATTTAGATCATTCCTCAGGGCCCTGGGACTCTCAGAACAGTCAGTGAGCACCAGCGTCAACCTAACGTCACCCACCGCGTGAGCCCCGAGCAGGAGCCTCAGCCTGTCCTCTGAAGCTTGGAACCCAGGCACGGACTCTCCTCTCCAGCTGTGAAAGTCCCAGACGGCACCTTCTTCCGATATAGGGCTGTCTGTCTACACTGGAAACCTATTGTTTAGTGCAACCACCTTCCTGAATCCTCTTACTTGGCCTTCTGGATGGCTTGGTGCTTCATCTCGCACGTTGATGTTATGGAGACGGCCTCTCTCCTTAAGCCTAATGAACCAACCTCTGCCAGCTGCAACTTTTCTTCTGCAGCTTCCTCACCTCAGCCTTCATGGAACTGAAGAGCGTTCAGGCTTGGCTGTGGAATAGGCTTTGGCTAAGGGAACGTTGTGGCTGGTTGGAGCTTCCATCCAGACCATTAACACTTCCCCACGTCAGCAACAGTCTGCTTCACTTTCTTATCATCCGTGAGTTCACTGCAGTAGCACAGTTAATTTCCTTCAAGAACCTTTCCTTTGCACTCACAACGTGGCTAACTGTTTGGGGCGAGAGGTCTAGCTTTCGTCCTCTCTCGACCGTTGCCGTGCCTTCCTCGTTTCTAGCTTTGGATTTAAAGTGAGAGACCTGTGGCTCTCCTTTTCACTTGGACACTCAGAGGCCATTGTAGGGTTATTCGCTGGTCTCGTTTTCAACATTGCTGTTGTCCCAGGGAGTGGAGTGGGAGGCCGGCAGGAAGGCTGAGATGGGGCGTGGCTCATGGCTGGCGCAGTCAGAGCACACAGCGTCTGTTCACTCAGGTGCCGTCGCTCTGGGGCTGTTCTTGGTGCCCGAAAACAGTTAAATACAAACATCAAAGATCATGATCACAGATCACCTTAACAGATGTCAGCATAATGAAAGCGTTTGAAATATTGTGTGAATTACTACAATGTGACACCACAGGCATGAAGTGAGCAAACGCTGGTTGGAAAAATGGTGAGACAGACTTATTGGAGGCAGGGATCCCACAGACCTTCAATCTGTAAAAAAAAAAAAAAAAAAACAAAAAAAAAAAACGCAGTATCTGCACAGCACAGTCAAGCAATGTGCAATAAAATGAGGTTGCCTGTGTTTTATGTGCGTCCAGTAAAAATTCCAGGTTTCTTGGAATTGCACAAAATGATTTTAAAGTTGACATGGGAAAATAAATATGTGAAAAAATTCTCAAAAGTGAAAAAAAAATAAAAAAACCTTAAGAGGGGGACTCACCTACCAGATATTAAAGTGTAGCTGTCATTAGAACAGCATTGCGCGGCTGTGGGACACAGAGCAGTGACACAGACACCAGCGTCTGCTCGCAGATCTGAGCCAGGTGCCCCTGGGAGCTGGGAGTGTCAGGAAGGAGCCTTTCACTCTGACAAGGAAAGGCAACACGGAGACCAACAGTTATGTTGTTAGCTGCTATCTCAGCAAATGCAAAAATAAATTCAGGATGGCTTCAAATCAAAATAGAAAGAAAGCAAATAAAAATTATGAGATTAGCAGAGAATATGGAGGACGTTTGTATAAACTCAGAGTAGGGAAGACTTTTTGAAGCAAGAAAGTTAAGAAGAGAATACAGCTAATTTTCAGATAAAACTACCCTAGTAAGGTTGCAACTTACATATGTATACATGAAGGCAGGTTATCTTCTTGCTGTGGGGATAATGAAAATACAGAAAATGAAGACAGGTTGTTGACGCTGAGCTTATTTTACACAAAATCCAAGCCAATGTTTAGTCGATTTTGACTCCCCTGGGTCCTGGGCAAGGACCTCACTATGGGGAGAGCGCCCTCCTCCCAGCCCTCGTGACACGTGTACCTACCTTGTTTTTCCCTTCTCTTTCCTAAAACACCAGGAATGTGACCGCTGGTTCATAGAGTAAATGTAGTTCAGTTTTTAGGAAGCTGCCTCACCTCGTTCCAGAGTGGTGGACTTTAGAGTTCCTCTAGGAATGTGGGAGACTGCCAGTGTCCCCCCAGCTTCACTGACATGTTGTTATGAGTATTGTTGCTCTTTTCGATGTAGCCACTCTGACGGTGTACAGTGGCACCTGCTGCTTTTTCACCTGAACCCCTAATGTTGAGTGAGGCCAGCCAACCTTTCCACGAGCTCATTTGTCACCCACAGATCCACGTTGGTGAACGTTTGTACACATCTTTTGCCCATTTAAAAACTGGGTCCTTTTTCTCATAATTGAGTGTTGAAAGTTCTTTATCTATTCTGGATACAAGTGTCTGATTTGCAAATATTGTATTTCCGTCTGTGGCTCATATTTCACGCTCTTCATGGTGACCTTGGAGGAGCAAGTGTTTTTGTTGCAGAAAGAGTCAGCTGCAGAAGGGGCGGCCCTAAGGGAGTCAGGCCTCCTGGCGTGATCCTTTGAGAGGGAATGCAGAAAGGATGTAGCACACACATGCACACCACACACACTCACACATAATTACACATCAATATCACACATACATCATCTACACAGGAAGACACACACACCACACACCACACACTCACACACAACACACTATATCACACTCACATGCACACCCAAATATAATATCACCCCACCCACAACCAGGACACACACGCACACCAAACACACCTTACACACACACATGCACACAACACCATACACACTCACACACTTGCACACACATGCATTGCACACACATCTTATGCACACACATACCATACACACACACTCACACACATGCACAACACGCACACACCACACACATCTAATGCACACACACCATACACACACGCACACACTCACACACACACTCACATCTTACACACACATCATGCACACACACACACCACACACACATCTTACACATACACATCATGCACACACTCACACACACACTCACATCTTACACACACATCATGCACACACACACATCTTACACATACACACACATCATGCACACACACACCATTCACACACATCTTACACACACACATTATGCACACACATCTTACACACACATCATGCACAAACACACCATACACACACATCTTACACACACACATCATTCACACACACCATACACACACTCACACACACACACACACCCCACACACATCTTACACATACACACCATACACACACATCATGCACACACACACCATACACACACACACAAACTCACACACACGCACACACTCACATCTTACACACACATACACACCACACACACACACCACACACCACACACACACAGACAGGCACTGCATCACACTCACATGCACACTTACAGGACCATGCCCACACAGAAGCAAAGGACTGTGACTAAGTGGTCCTGTCCACAAGGTGACCTAGGGTCTTGTCCCAGGCCTGGATACACAAAAAGAATGATGCATGGAGACTTCCGTACCTTTGCGAAGGGCAGATTTTTCCACGGGGCTGAGGCTTTGGTTGTCTCAGGCTCTGGCTCTTTCTCAGATAAGCAAGACTACTTAGGCCATTCCACACTAGAAAGGAGAGCAAAAGGCAGAAGTGCTGTAGTGCAGGGGATCCTGCGGACTACGCTAAGTGTCATGCGGGGCGGCCTGCGGTGTCTCAGCTCCCACTCCCCACATAAGAATGCAGGACATGGTGAGGCCAAAAAGGAACACCCACGGAGCCATAAGTAGGGGAGTCATACCACTATACTGTCACTGGCGGCTGGGTTGGAGACAGGGACCAGGAGCAACACAATTCTCAACCCTCACTGCTCCACTTGCAGGCTCAGCCACCACCTTCTTGCTAGCCCCCATTTTTTGCTAGCGTAGCCACGGCAGTTATATTAGTGCCAATGGCTCACTGGTTACAGCTGATGGCCAACTAGCCACAGCTGATGGCCATTTGATCGCAGTCGATGGCCATTTACTACCTGAGCCAGCACCTTTTCACGTGAAGCGAGGGCCTGGAAACTGCTTTTTGGGGCTCTGTCCCCACAAGTGCCATCAGCTGTGCACAGTGCCCACACACAAGTGGGCAGCATGGGGCCCAGTCCCAGACCCCAGGGCCCCAGCCCACAGTGCCGGGGACTGCACCCTAACCCGGAACCCCGGGAGCTACTGGACGGCCTCTCCAGAGCCCATCTGGCCTGTGGGCAGCGGCCACAGCTCCTTCTCTGCTGCCCTGCCTGCCTCAGAGCCCACAAAGTGAACGTGCACCTACAGTGAGTGCCAGGTGGGACACTGGCTCCAACATGTGGCAAGTCACCATAGGTTCTCAAAAGAAAGGCTGAGGTCTGTTTGTCAATGGAAAAGCAATATCAGTGAGAATGGATTACAGAATGGTGCCTGTTTCACCAGTGTGCTTCATGAGGGGCTATCTTTCCATTTGTCTCCCTGGAAACCAACAGGCACACAGCAGCTGGTTTACAATCGTGTCTGCAAAGTGAGGCCCCCCACAAGCCTACTTGCAGCTTGCCAGGTGGGGGCTCGAGGAGCAGAAGCCCACCCCTTCCCTGGCGGTCTGTACCCACTTTTGTTTCTGTTGTGCTTGGCCTGCTTCTCTTTCTGATTAACTCCACCTGGCTCTTACTGCATCCTTCCACATTCCCTCTGACCTGGGTCAGAGTTGGAAGCCATACACTCACACGTGTTTATATTCCAGTGGGAATAGCCATTCCTTTGCATGGGTTTACACAAATGCCACCCACAGCAGCTTGTGAGCAGGCCCTGCGTGACTCCGAGCACCCGGCCACTCTGTTTCATGTGAAACGTTGACATGTGACATAACGAGGAAGTAGAGGACACACAGCACAGAACTTTAGACCTGACAGGTGAGGAACCTGGAACCCACAGTGCAGCGCGCGGTAAAAGGACGTCCGCCCGTGTTGCCTCCAACATCACCCAGTGGGCACACACCAGCTCGGGCAGTCTGGCGGGACCCTGCTCTCCCTCAATACCATCCAAGATGCTCTCTATTCTTTGGCCACGAAGGTGGCTTTTCTTCACACCTGTGCTGCAGGCACTCTCCACGTTCCCATGTCTTCCCAGCAGAACTGGCCCTCACCAGGGCGTCACTTCCACTTGCGTTCTGAGGATTCAGCATGATGTCCCTCTCCCAAGCTTCAAAATGGAGCGTGCCCCTGCTGACAGCTACTGTGTCCCCAGCAGTGCCCACTACAGGGCATTCATCCCTTTGTACCCTGTCCTCTGGACTGCTAGGCCTAGGGACTTGCAGAAAAGCTGACTGCCGGAACGTCGTTTCCATGACTGGGTTACAGAGGCTGGCTTCATCTTGCTGCCCTCTCTCTCGTCCTCTCCTTTGCTGCTCTGATGATGGCAGCTGTCCTGTTGTGAGACGCTCTGTCCGTCACGCAAGGGAAGGAGGCCACCGGCCAGGAACTCATGAGGACTGAGCCTGCCAACAACCTGCTGGGGAGCCTGGAGGGTCCTCCCCAGTCAGATGAGACCACAGCCCCTGCCAGCAGCTTGACCGGGCCTCACGGAAGACCCAGGGCCAGAGGACCCTGCCAAGCTGGACTCCTTACCCACAGACACCGAGGCAGTAAGCACACGCTGTTTGATGTGGCCACGCTTCAGGGTGGTTTTACTATAGCTGACATCCCAGCTTCTGCCTGGAAACCTACTCTTTGATGTCCAAACCCTAAAGTAGACATGGGCAGTGCTGAGCTCGTGTGCTGGTCCCGTCAGGGGGTCTCCCCCTGAGCGCGCCCACCGCAGTCAGTGTGGCACCACTACCCTCCTGGTGGCCCGAGTTGGAACCCCGGAGGTCTCTGTCCTCAGATTTCCAGCTGGCCACTAAGTCCTGTGGATTTGGGGTTCTCCAGTGTCCCCTCTCTCGTGCCCATGAACTCATCATGTATGTCCTGAGTGTCTGTCGCAGGCCCCCAGCCCGGCTTGCCTGCCCAGCTTGTCCCCTGCAGCCTGTGGAGCACACTGCTGCCGGGGCACTGTCTCCCAGTGCACCCTCGAATCCTCAACCCCACTCAGCCTGCAGCGTGCTCAGCAGCTTTGGGAACAGCCTCGGCAGACCAGGCCTTCGGGCGCTGTTTTAGGACACTTCTCTGGCTCAGCTAGGGATGTCCCCACACTAGACCAACTGGCACAGCCCTTTCAGGTCCACCTTCTCTTAGGGAGCAGCCATCATGACTTTCAAAGAAAGGCTTTGGGCAGGGGGAAGTCATGCCTCCCCTATCCAGGGGCTAGATGGACCATGCCACGTGCCGCCGACCACCCCAAGTGCACATGAGAAAGCCAACCGGTCCCTCCTGCAGCACGTCTGCCTAGTGGACACGCTGTCACTGAGCTGAGTGTCTTCATGGGTAGGATTTCCGGTTGGTGCTTTCTCAGTCGCCCTGTTCTCCTTTCCATGGTGCCCTGGTCCTGCCTCATAGATTCCATTTCTCTCTGAATGTGTTAACCTACAGCTTTTCCATCTCTTGTGTTTTCCCCAGGCCTCAGGGTGGAACTTGCCAGCTGTCTCTTGTGGTGCTGGTTTGTCCTTTGGACTTGGAGGTGGTTGCTGGCAGAGGCCAGTAGGGTGAAGTCGGTGTGGGGGTGCCTGACTTGAAACACCTGTGAACACCAGGGGGCAAAGACTGGCCCCGATGGACGGGGGCTTGGGAGGCACGTTCACAGGTGGATGTGGAAAATGAGCAGGTGCCCGAGCACAACCAGGCTGATGATGGCCAACAGCAGCACGGACACCTGATGCTCAGGACCACTGGGATCTTCATCCTCAGGGGGACAAAAGGCAGGAAGAGCAGCCACGTGCCCTGACTGCCAATAACTGTGGAGACAAGGGAGACATGCCTGCATCCAGCATCTGCTGACACGACAGCACCTCTCCTCAGGTGAGCACCATGGGACAGAGCTTGGCAGTGGGGGAGGCAATACCAGCTGAGTGAGCACCTACCCTGCCAGGTGAGCCCTTCCTCAACCAGGTGAGTACCTGCCTGCCCAGGTGAGCCGTTGTTCCTCAACCAGGTGAGTACCTACCTGCCCAGGTGAGCCCTTCTTCCTCAACCAGGTGAGCAGTTGCCTGCCCAGGTGAGCACCTCCTCCTAACCCAGGTGTGTACCCTGCCTTACCTAAGTGCCCTTGCAGCCCCTCCTGACTGCAGTGGGCATTATGATTCCACTTTATGGATCTGGAAGGTGAGGCTGGGAGAGGGGCACAGAGCCTGACCTCTCTGCCTCTCCCCACCACCACCCTGGCCTTCGCCAGGCCTCTCTTTTCTGCACTGGTCACACTCAAGAAGCACTGGAAGGCTACAGTCAGCACCTTGGGGCATTTTTAGGATACGGTCCACTGTGATGCTCCCAGCCACACGGCTTCCAAAAGTAAGTGGGAGAAAAGTCTCGAAGGTTGTGTGAGTGGGACAGCTAAAGTCTCTGCTCCACAGCAAATTCTGGAAAAGCGCTTGAGCCCAGGTACCTTTGTGGCACCCAAAGGTGATGGCCATACATGGCCATATTGTGTGGCTAGGGACAGAGTCTGATGCCCCAGGGGTGGCAGTGCCGCGTGGTGGGGCTGGGTTGTACCCACCAACGAGAGCAAAGCATCCCGGGGAACTGGAGGTTCAGAAGCCCTGTGGAATCTTCCAGAACAGTGAGCCCAGGAAGTGGCCTTCACCCCCAGTCGAGGAATTCACCTGGAGCCCATCAATTGCACCATGGCTCCAGGACCAGCAAGTCCCAAGAGGCCGGCCTCACCTCACCCTGCTCACGTGCTGCCCAGCACCTCCCGCCCTCTCCTGCTCTCCTCAGAGCCAGCAAAGTGAGGGGCCCAGTCAACAGGACAGTCGACCCGTGACAAAGGACAAGGGAGATGCACAAAGACCATGCCCTGGGCACCTGGTGTGCTGAGGCCTCGTTCAGCAGGTTCGAGCCACATTGCCATTCCATCTGCGGGGCCGAGAGTGGAACCAGCGGCCACAGTGTGGACGGAGGCACTACGGGGCCCTCCACATGCAGCTCACAGAGCTCGTCCTCCAAGGAATGTTCCTAGCCTGCCTGGCACCGACAGCCCCTCTGGCTGAGGCTGCGTGTGGGGAATGTCAGGGAGGGTGGCGGGCGGAGTCCTGGGGCAGCTCTTCCTGCTGAACGGGACCTGGTCTCACTGAGCCCCGCCCTTCACTTGCACCACTGGTGCAGGTCGGGTGTCCATCCCACCACAATGGCGCACATGTGACAGGTGCTGGGCACGCCTGGGGGTGAAGGCATGCAGGGCGTTGCTCCTCCTCCAGGAGGAGACATATTGGTCTGCACAGGTAGACTGCCCCCCCCCGCCCCCAGGGAGGGAGACCTGGGCTCAGTCCCACACGGAATCCTCATCACAGGCCTCCCAAGCTGTCCTGGCTGTGCACTTCTGGGCTCCTGCTGTGGAGCCCAGGGCAGAGACCAGCCTAGAGCCTAAGACCTTGTGGCCTGGGGTTGGGCCAGTTCCGGGAACGTTCTGAGCTAAATGACAAAGGTCCCATAGTCTCCTGCCTTGCAGGCTGGGCTGCAGTGTGCTTGGACCAAGAGATGCAGAGGGCCGAGATGGACAGCCCCACTCTTGCACCCCAAGGGCTGAGATCCCGGACCACTTGGCACAGACAGAAGGGGGGCTACACCTGTGTCAGTGTCCAGGGCTGTTGTGACCAATGAGCACAGAGGAGCAGCTTAAAACCACAGAAATTTCCCTCTCAGGTTTCTGGAGCTGGCTGTCAGGCTGTCTCAGGGCTGTGCTCCCTCTAGTGGCTCCAGAGAAGGGTTTGTCCTTGAATCTCTCAGCTCCCTGGGCTTGCGGCCTTGACACTCCGGTCTGCCTCTTGTCGTCAAGGGGCCTCTCCCCGTGTGTCTGTGTATCTCCTCTTCAGTCTCTTACAAAGATACTGTCATTGGACTCAGGGCTACCTGATGACTCAGAATGTCTGATCTCAAGGTCCTTAATCACATCTGCAAGGACCCTTTTCCAAGTGAGGGCACATTCTCAGGTCTGGGGGCGACAATGGGACACAGCTTTGAGGCCACATCCAGCCCCCACATCTGCATCCCTCTAGCTGGATGTGGACTTCTCTTCCAAAGGCAAAGCTCCTGGACCCACTGAGCAGAAAGCTGTGTCGAGACCCACAAAGCCTGTGGTCATGTGTCACCCCAGTCCCTGTCCGCAGACAGCTCTGCTTAGTGCCCCATGCTGCTCCCATCCATAACCAAATGTGAGGGCCGGGGTGCAGAACCCACTCTCTGATGCCTGACATTTCTTGCGGGCTCGGGAAGCTGCTGGGCTGGCGTGTGGACTCTGGTCCTTCCGCCCCAGCAGAGTACCAGCCTCCCTCCCCCAAACAGGCTGACTGCTCCTGGAAGGAAGGCTTTGACCTGGAAGACAGCTGGGGGTGTGGCCGAGACACACAGAAACCTGAGGGGAAGCAAACCTGGGGAGCAGCGCAAACCTCCATAGTGGGGGTCCACACAGAGCCTCTCTGGGCTGCCCCAGTGCTGGACCACCGTGCACGTCACGATGGCAATGATGCCGAGCAGACCAGCACAGGCAGAGGCCCACGGAGCTGAAGAACCACTTGTGGGAGGACACAGGCTCAGAGCGCGTGATGGCAGCGCTGCCAGCAGTGAGCAGCGCCTGTGCGTCCCCACGGCGGGTCGGCCCAAAACACCCAGACTGCTGCTCAGGTCGCATGGTGAAGCTCACCCCTTTCTCCTCCCACTCTCTGTCCTTGGAGCATTTCTTTCAGGTGCTGTAGGTGACATCACTGATTCGTGACCACCACTGATCACAGCTACAGTCTCATATTGCCTCACAACATACAAACATGATCTAACTTAATCCCCACAAGAAGCTGCAAAGAGAGGAGCAGCCCAGCTCACAGAGGGAAAACAAAGCTCAGAGATGGGCTTTTAGCTGCCCAAACGACCTGGGCCCACCTAGATGACCGGTGCAGGCTTCCACCTCGTCCCGGCCTGCAGCCCGTGGCCGCCTGCCTTCCCCTGCTCCCACCTAGATGACCGGTGCAGGCTTCCACCCTCGTCCCGGCCTGCAGCCCGTGGCCGCCTGCCTTCCCCTGCTCCCACCTAGATGACCGGTGCAGGCTTCCACCTCCTCCCGGCCTGCAGCCTGTGGCCACCTGCCTTCCCCTGCTCCCACTTGTCCAGCCCAGGGCTCCTTCCCAGCCACAACTCCCTGCATCCTCCCCCTCAGCCCTGGAAACCATGGAAAATGAGCCCTTGTGGGCTCTAAGTCTGGAGCCGGCTCATGACCACTGCAGTTGAACAGAATCCCCGTGTGACCAAGTGGAGCTCCCCGGTACCATCAAGGGTACTGGACTCGGAAGCTAGGGGTGCATCCTGGACACGCTCGGATGGCACACGGACTCCCTGCGGCGGGTTGGTGCCCACAGGCAGGCAAGGAGGAGCCTGACCCCTGTGCCTGCAGACCACACACCGTTCCAAGGCCCATGGGCACACCTGTGCCACACACAGACCAAAACTACTCCTGCCTCGTGTCTGTGCTCAAGACAGAGAACGATCTATCCATCTGAAAAGCAAATTCTGGGTAGCCCTTCTTGGAGTATGCTTTCACTAACGTGTCTTCCATTAGTCCTTGTGCTATTCTATTTTTTAAAAAACGATTCCTCTTCATTTTCAATGTTAAAGAACGTCTTTTGTTCACCTGAAAGTTAGTTGATTCCATTATTCTGTTATACAACTTCTTTTTTTCTTTCCTCCATTTATTCAGTAAATAAATTGAAGAAGATGACCTTTCTTGAAAAGCCAAGAATCAAATTATAGCTTACAGAAAAACTTTTCCCTCATAATATTGACTCTTATTCTTTAAAATCCCATACCAACGATGGCCCCTTAAAACTTAATTCTTCAATAAGAACAATGATTGCTAATACCTATTATATGCCGTGCTCTGTTTGAAGCTCATTACATACATTTACTCCTCAGAACAATCCTAAGACATAGGTATTTTGGTATCCTCACTCTACAGGTGAGGAAACTGTGGCAGAGAGTCAAAGAACCCAAACTTGCCCAGCTAGAAAGTGCTGGAACTGACCTTTGATCCTAGGCTGGCTGGTTCCAGAGTGTGGGCAACAATCCTGTAGCATGGACTTGGTATGGCCAAGACCAGACGCAGTGTGTCTGATGATGTGAATCTCTCTAACAAAATGAAATGCAGCTCTTAAGTAGGGAGTTACAGGTTAAACCACAAATACATTTGTTCCTCTAAGAACAAAATGCCAGCTTTTCAATTTAAACAATTTTATTACCAATTATCTCTGCAGTTGACTAGCTCTTACTAAGCTGAAAAGAAGAATTCCAGAGCAGAGTGATTCGCCAGCACCATCATTAAGTTGCAAAATCTAGCCTTTGTCTCAGAGCAAGATTACATTTCAGATCAACAGCCCCTGGGCTACATCTTCTGTGCTCGGGCCTGAGGGCTTCAGCGGGGCAGAAGGCAGAGGGACCCAGGCCAGCAGAGCAAGGACTCGGCCAGCCCATCCTGTGCCCTACGGACAGGGGCTGACTCCTTGCCAATCCTAATGGGGGTCTCCAGCCATTTTACTTTGTAAGGACGGGCTTGACATGGCCTGTCCAGGGACGGCCCCACCCAAACACATCTCAGGACCAGACGGACCGCAAGTTGCGGCTGTGCGGGGGGATGGGACACAGCTCTCACCCACGAGGCCCTTCCCCCACCCCCTCACCAGTAGTTTCTGCTCCGCACTCAGTTGTTCATTCCACTTGCAGTGATGGTCAAAGCCAGACACGCTTTGTTGCATGAACAACAATGTTTGTTTTCACACTCCTGGATGGAAAAATTGGGGTGGGCAGCATGTCAGCAACCAGTGCAGGAGAGGGACCAGATCAGAGCCCCTCATCTGCCTGTAGGGGAAACGAAAGGGCAGTGTTAGGATCAGCTACCGGCATGGTCAAGAGGCGGCCCGGGGGCCAAGTCAGACCCCTCCTCGCATGACAGAGACTGAGGCCCCTGGCGTTTCCCAGAAAGGCAGCAGACCGAAAAGGCAGCAGACCGCTGGTGTGATAAGCAACTCCGGACACAGCCGCTCGCACCCGATCTGTGCTAGGGGGGTCCCTGCTCATCTGCCACCTCACTCAGCCACCCCCACCGCCAAAACCCACATATATGCCCTCCCTCGCTCTGCCCTGGGCGCGACTTCACCGGCCCCTGTCTGTGGACCCGTGAACCTCGCCCGGGAGCGCAGAATAAAGCACTCACTTTCCTCAACCCGCCTGACTCCTTAGCCTCATTATCTCGCCGCAAGCCTTGCAGGCAGCAGCAGCCCATGTCAGAGTCAGAGAGGACCTGAGCCCGAGTGGTGGCGGGCCTTCCTCAGCCACGCCTGCCACGTGGGGCCAGCGTTTGAGGCCTGGAGGCTGGCCTGGATCCCACCATGAGCCACTGGGCCCCTCTCCCAGGCCACCCACTGAGGTTCCAGGATCACTAGAGACCCCTGGGTCCCTACCCGCCTTGTGATCCAGTGGGGGCAAGGGCTCATCTGAGAAACTCCAAGGTAGACCGTGTTGTCCGGCCCCTAAGCACGGAGCAGGGAGGACTGTGTGTCTCTGAGGCCATAGCACAAAAACACATGCAGGCCGAGACAACCACTCCTCCTCCGAGCCCAGCCCCTGCCTCTGTGGGGGCAGCATTGCAGTGTCCCTTACGAGCAGGTGGGGGCCTTTGGTTCACCCAGCCCCACCCCTAGCACTCACACCAAGGTGTTACATAGGCAGGCAGTATGGTTCTCGGTGTTATTATGGGCCTGGTAGGAGCAATCGAAAGAAGGCCGTGGTGGTCCCTTGACTTTGACACGGATACTGGCTTCGGCTGGATCTACTGACACTGCAGGCTGTGAACAATGCAGTGGAGAACAAACATTCCACCGACCACATGAGGGTGGTGTGTCAAGGCACCACTCAGCCCTTGGCCTGGGGAGCATGGCACCACGTGGCCAGGCCCTGGTGTCCAGCCAGGAGCTGGGGGCCCAGCTAGTGCCAGGGACTCAGCACAGCCTCTTTGTTTCTCATTCCTCGCTACAGGAAGTCAAAGCAGAACATACTGGACGGAAACTCTCACCCTGGAGCCAGGGCCCCAAAAGGCAAAACCGTGTTCACCTGAGGGTGTGGGCTCCCACTTGCCTCACTAAGGCAGTGGGAAAGGCCTGTGTGAGCAGGTGGGCACCTGGCCACACACTGAAGTTTGTTCTTGGGTGGATGCAGGGCAGCAAAGACTTTCCCAAAGCATGGTGGCATTCTGAAGAAAGATTATCTTCAAGAAAAAAAAAAAAGGAGGGAGAGGAAAGGGAGGACTCACACACCTGGCCAATGAGCTTTGGGGTGAGTGGGGCTGTCTCCCCAATGAGCTCTGGGGTGAGTGGGGCGGTCTCCCCAATGAGCTCTGGGGTGAGTGGGCGGTCTCCCCATAGGACCCCACAGGCTCTCACGTGCTCCCAATCCCTTCAGAGCCTCAGGGTAGAATCAAGCCCTCACATCCCGCTTCTGCACCTGCCTGCAAGTAAGCCTCGGTGTGGAGACATCTGGGCGCTGGGACCCTGTGTGGATGGAGTCTGTCACAGACATCCACAGTGTGCAAGAAGCCTGAGTGGGGACTGCTACTGGCCAAGGTGGCTCACCCTCCCTCATTCTGTGGCCTCCAGCAACCGGGTGCAGACACAGGGCCCTAGTGCACAGTGTGGGTGTGGAGGCTGTGGGGTCCAGGGCTGGGGGGAGCTGAGACGACCCTGATGAGGGCGGGCGAGAGCCAAGCGAAGAGAAGTCAGACAAAGCCAGGGAGGAGCTGGAGCGTGGGGGGAAGGGGAGCTAGCTGGCAACCAGCCAGGCCTGGGGGTTCTCAGCAGGGGACAGGACTGACAGACTCTTCCGGTGCCACGTGGGGACCAAGTGATAGCAGGCCCTTCAAGGCCATGTGGGCTCAGTGGGGGTAAGGCCTGGCCGAAGCCAGTGTCAGCCATGAGGACCACACAGCTGACCTGCTGCACTGCATGCCGCTGAGCGAACGAGGCCAGGCCCCTGTACAAGGCGGGGGGTGGAGGGGGAGGCACTCAGTGGCGCCCACAGCCCCTGAGACAGGAAGGCTGTCCAAAGTGAGAACATGAATACACCAGGCACCCTGTGTGGGAGACAGCCCAGCCGCTCGCCGGACCAAACGCCTCGGCCGGCAGCTCAGCACTCCGCCCAGTCTGCGTCAGCCGATACGCAGGTCCACCCCCAGGAAATGACATCGCTGAAGCGAAGGTCAGCACATCTAGTCCAGCGTGACCTGGCTGTTCACACTCGGTGACTTCACTGAGGGTGGACTGAGCCCCTGGAATAGAAAGGTCACAGGGTGGCCGCGTGGGGAGCATGCCCTGCTTTCACTGTCAGAGGCAATTCTACCTGCAGTGTCTTAGGTTCAAGTTCCTAATAAAGAAAAAAAGGAAGGAGGTCGGGGTCACACTTTCACTACAAATCAGGAGGTGCCTGGCCTGCCCTGAGGCTCCCTGGGAGCTGTTCTGAGAACAGGCTGGAAGGGCTCCTAGCAGCAATCTGTGTTTAATAAATGAACAGCTCAAAAGAACAAGACAAACAAATGAGAAACAAAAACTCATAGACACAGACAATAGTTTAGTGGTTACCAGAGGGTAAGGGGGTGGTAGATGAGACTAAAGGGGGTCAAATATATGGTGATGGAGAACTGACTCTGGGTGGTGAACACACAATGGGATTTATAGATGATGTAATACAGAATTGTACACCTGAAATCTATGTAACTTTACTAACAATTGTCACCCCAATAAACTTTAATTAAAACAACAACAACAAAAAGAATAGCAGCAAGCAAATAGATGAGGATATGTGGGGAGCTCAATAAAAGTTCTAGCCTGAAAGAAAAAAAATTATAAATAAATAAATAAATGAACAACTCGAGGGGCCGGCCCAGGACACGCCCCTCTCACTGCTGACCTCTCCTGCCTGCTGCAGGGAGAGGAGGAGCAGGGCCCACAGCAGGCTCCCACTGCCACAGTCACACCCTGGGGCCAGGCCAGCCCTGGAATCACAGCCCAGCTTCCCTGTCCTTGCTCAGCTTCTCCACCATTGCCCGAGTTCATTTTGCTTGGCCAGGATGTCAGGTTAATAAAGTTCTATCAGATTCCAGTGCCATGGACACAATGCCCCGCACGTATCAGACCGCCAAAAGAAGCACTGACTCAGGGGTCGCCAATACTGGACGTTGGCCTCTACCCTGCACAAAGGTCTGCCTTCACTGTCCCTTCCCTGTTTCCACTGGGGGACCCCACCCTGCCCTCCACAGGGCCGCGGGCCAGGGTCCTTGCAGGTGCTCAGTGATGCTGGCGCCCCCCAGTGGCCAGAGCATGCGCCCAAGTGCATCTGTAGAAGCCTAGGGCCATGGGGCGGGGGCGTGGCCAGCGGCAGGAGACTGAAAGGAAAATGTTTCCAAAGGCAGCTGAGCTCCGGACAGCTAGGGAAGCAGCAGTGCGCCCACCACTTAGGACAAGCGGGAGGGGCAGCACAGAGTGGGCGCTGAGTCCCTGGGGGTGGGGACGACCAGGGCAGGTGTGACCAGGGAGTGAGGTGAGCCCGGCCTCCTCACTGCGCTGCAGCACGACCCCTGCACGAAGACACGGGGCCAAAGAGAAATGAGATGATGGGTTATAACCCAGCACGTGAGCGAGACCCACAGTTAGGGGCTGAACTGGGTCCCAAAGGACACTGAAGTCCTAACCCTCAGGACCTGCGAATGCGACCTTATTTTTCGGATGACAGGTTAAAATGAAGTCCTTAAGATGGGTCCTAATCCATGTGACTGGTGCCCTTATAAGAGGAGATCAGGACACAAACATGCACAGGGGAACAGTACAGAAGGACAGAGAGGAGGCGGCCGTCTACAAGCCCAGGGGCACCTGAGGCCACAAGGCTGGGAAAGAGGCCTGGAATGGGTCCTGTCCTAGAGCCGTCAGAGGGAGCACAGCCCTGCCCCCACCTTCACATTGGACTTCTGGCCCCAGAACTGAGAGAGAATACATGTCTTTGATGAAGCCACCTGTCTATGGCACCCACTAGGGCAGCAACCAGGGGAAACTCACGCAGCACAGCCCATGCTGCCACCAAGGGACTGCTGGCCTGGCCGCCACCTGCAAACAGGCTGACGTCACAAGAAGACCAAACAGGAGACACGGATCCCATGCCGCCCTCACACACCCCGCTGAGCTGTAAAGGCAGACGTCTCCGGGGTGCCCCACAGGCACGGCCACCCGGAGGACCTCAGATGTGAAACCCCACAGTGAGCCATGTGAAGGCTGCCCTGGAAAGCTCTGTGTGGGGACAGGGCTCCACAGCACACACCTGACAGGGGCTGGGGCTGTCCGTGCTGATGTCCTTCCTGATTAAACTCACTTGTCTTCACTGGACAACACACACTGACCTCTGTACATCCTTGGGAAGCTGCGGTGGGTCAGGTCTCCACCTCCCCCAGTCCCTCGGCTCCCTGCCCCCACCCCAGGACCCTGGCCGCCCCCCCTCCCCGCCAGGCGCAGTCTCCCTACACCAAGGGCAGGTGAGGGGCAGACACTGCTGTGTGGAGCATCTGCACATTTAGCCAGGACCCCACGTGAGCCCATTTAGCCAGTGAGACACACAGAGAACAGGTTGTGTGAGGTTCAGGCTCCATGACAATGGGGGTGCATATGGTGAAGAGTGGGGAGTGGGAGAGGACACCTGTGGTGACTCAGTGTGGAGGACAGAGCACAGAGGAGTGTCACAGCAGGCACAGGAGCCCCTCTGCCCGAGGAGAACTCCCGTGGCCCTGCCCCATCCTAGACCAAAGGCAGGTGCTGCCCTTGTAAAGGATACAGCGTAGGTGACGTACTGCCACTCACGGGGCAGCATGGGATGAAGACACAGAAGGTAAACAAGACCACGATAGGAACATGGTCCAAGCCACCACCTGGAAGGATGGAGGCCGCTTCGACCAGTCGTTCACTCTGGACCGGTGAGGTGGCAATGTCCCCTTCGCCCTGATGATTACAGTGTCCTGGGATGACCGTCCTGTGGCTCCCGCGGCAGTATCCATCTGCAAGATGGAGGAAGGGAGCACGGCAGACCATGGCCTTCTGCCGCAGCCCAGCATGGCTGGGAGACCCCAGAGGCAGGAACCCACCACCTAGCATCGCCCAGGGCCTGCTGTTGATGGCAGAGTTGGCAGGGTGGGGCTGGAGTGGGCAGGGATGAGGCCCGAGGCCATGCAGGGAAAGCAGAGCCAGCTGCTGTGACCCGGTGATGTGTGTACTCAACTGAAATCCGCCCTCAGAATTCTTCCTGAAAGTTCCCCTCAAGCACAGAACCAGAGACCACATTTCCAGAGAGTTCTGTGTTAGTCCTCCCGGGACAGCGAAGACCTGCCGACATCCAGGCATCCTGCTGTCACCGAGGTACAGCACCTGGGAGGGACCGTGGTCCCTCTGTCCAGTCAGGTGGGTGGAGCCACCGGGGAAAGGAAAGAACATGGCGTTGGGGAGACTGTGGAACAGTGAGGGTGTGGGGGAGGGGTGGACGATGTCTCACAGCTGCTACAGGGGGACTTCTGGAAACTCTGCCACATTATGCACTGTGCAGAGCCCTTCATGTCCTTTCAGAATAAAATGCGCAGAAAATGCAGTGACAAAACTGAATTTCTTCAGGAAGAGGCATTTGTTGGAAAATATTCAAAGACTTTCTTATGAGCTATAAATTCTCTTGGGGATTTTCCTAAGAGCAGGTTTTGGCTGCTGTCCACTCTGATACTCTGGGTGTGACACGATGTGGACATGAGGCCACAGTGGCCCCGAGCTTCCTTGGGTTACCTGAGAATCTCAGGGAGACCTGCGACAATGTCACATTTATAAAACTAGACCAGGGAGCCGTGCAGTGGGGGGTGAAGAGAACACAGAAAGGTAGTATTTGTATAAAAACATGATTCCCAAATCATAACAACATGCAGCTATAAGGCCAACCACAGAAAAGACATGGCCGAAAGTCAAAGTCCCAGAGTCGGGAAGGCAACATCAAGGAATTATGGCAGATCTGGGAACAGAGGGGTGATGAAGTGATTATTATGAGAGAAAGTTTAAATGACATGGAGACACAATGTTACCTGTTAGGATTTTGCACACAAAAGGCAATGGAGAGGATGTAAAAGAAGAAACAAGGAAAAAAGGTGAAGAAAATGTGTCTGCAATTCAAGGGATTCAAGACTTTAGATCTGAAGTCCACTTCAAGAGCCAGACAGAAGTCGTGAAAAAATGGAATAAGATTACCTACACTATATGGACACCTAAAAGTGGTAACTGGCTTCAGATTTTGTAGAATTTAAAACAGAGCAACTCTTCCAGTTCAGAGAGTACTTTGAACCAAAATAGACACAGCCAAACTATCAGTAAAGTGTGAGAGCAAAAGGAAAGTGTGAAGACTTGAAATGTGTGAAGACTCAAAGTACACCACAAAAGTTTACTCCATCAAATCGGAAAATTACCCCCAGCGGTGAGCAAATGAACCTACAAGTATGACTGAATCTATCTACAATAAAATCAACTAGAAATAACGCCTGATGACAGAGCAATGAGCCTGTGAGACTGTCAGCAGGTTTGCCCTGTGTGGAAATGATGGGCGCGGCGTGTATGCTCGGCCCGATTTCCTAGGACCCAGACCTGCACACCGTGGTGAAGGCTGCCACTCTCCAAGGCTCTATGGGTTCTTCAGGGACAGAGGGCACCTGGGAGAGAGCAGATGGTGAGTGAGCAGGGCCGGTTTGCCCCCTCATCCTGACCTCCCCCGTCAGCAGGGTCTTCGCTTGTCTTCCTAAATGAAAACCAAGAGTCCTTTTCACCTAGTGTGAAATACGTGCAAAGGGAAATCGTGTATTTTCTAGTTCAAATTCTTATCTCTTAGGAGATCAGATCAGTTCAAACAAACTGGAACCAAACACCTGGCTATCAACAAATGTGCCACCTCCTGTTTCCTTCTGGGTGAAAGCTGCACAATTAAAGTGGGCTCCATGTGAGCACCCCACAGTCTCTCTGTGTGGACAGGGTGCCCTATCTGGTGACAACCCCCTCCCCCAGAGGACACGCAGGGAGCCACTCGAGGTAATCAGAGCCATCCACCTCCAGCCACCAGTCCACAACTTTGAGGACCCTGTGCTTGGGGCCTGGCCTTCTGGGAAATAGCACTTCCTACTGGAGATTCAGCTCTACCCTGCCTGCCAGCGCCGGCCCTCCTGCCAATGGCACAGAGCCTTTGTTCCATGCTTCCTCCACCAAGCCCATTGTGAAGTGTGGAGTAGGAGGGGTGCTGCTGAGGACCCCAGGGCTAGGGCAGCAGCACAGTGGAGTCTGTGTGTCCCAGGGACAGACAGCAGTAGCCAGGGCAGGTACTGATTCCCATGCCCAGCCAGCAACAGCAGCTGACCAGCAGGCAGCACCGCCATGCAACCCCCCTTGTCAGGCCCCAGCTCCGCCACGCAGCCCACGTGGTCAGGCCCCAGCACCGCCACGCAGCCCCCCTGGTCAGGCCCCAGCACCGCCACGCAGCCCCACCCCTCACCCCCCCGTCAGGCCCCAGCAATGAGGGCCAAGGAAAAGGCTGTTCTTCCCCGCCCTGCCTGTCACACGGCTTTGACATTGCTGCTGCGTTTGAACGCACACATCATACCACACACACCCGCAGCACAAGACACCTACCACACCACACACATACACAGATGCACACACACACACACAAACCACTCACACATACCACACACACAAACCACTGACACCACACATCACACACATATATACTACACACACACAGAACACACCCACCACATCACACCCACCACTGCACAATACACTCATCACACCACACGTATACACATAACAACTCACCACCACAGAACAACACAGCCATCACACACACACCACACACCACTCACACACACTACACATACCACACATACTACACACAACACATACACCATACATACACATACATGTTACACATACACCACAGCACAATACATCCACCATACCACTCATATTCACACAACACACACACGCACACACACACAATTCACCACAACACAATATACACATCACACCACACACACACTTGTCACACATACTACACACAAACCACATACACACCACGCACACATATACACCACACACAAAAAACACTCCCACACACAACTCACATATACCTCACCACTCACACAGACACCATATACACCACACACACACAACACACAGTAAACACACAAACTACACACACACCACTCACATACACCACACACACTACACACACGCACTCAACACACCCACATCACATACACATACACACCACATACACACCACATACACATATACCACACTCTCACACACTACACCACACACACTGGCACCATACACACTCCACACCTCTCTTCCTTTCTCTCTCTTTCTCTCTCTCTCTCTCCCTCTCTCAGGTTTCTGGACTCACTTCTCACTTCCGACCTCTTTCATGTGGTTTCCTTGGCCTGGAATCTCGACTCACCTCTCTGCCCCTCCCCCAGCTCTCACCTTTGTGCCCTTGTCCTCATGTTACTTCCTCTCCGTGTCCTCCCAGACAGCCCCACCGAGTCTGAGTTGGGCCCTTTCATTTATTCTTTCCATAGATGTTTTAATTAATCCCGATTCATTCTAAGGGCTGGGAACATCTATGATGTCATTGTAGGGCAGACTTCTAGCATTGGGCTCAGGAAATTAGCCCTGTTTGGGGCTTGATGGTGCCTGGGTCCGCTTTCTGCCCTATTTCAGTTCCTGCCTCTTGTTTTTCATTGTCCTTAAGCTTGATAGTCCGTGTTTTGGTCCACGATGCATCGGAGCTGAAATGACCCCACGAGGTGATGCTCACCTCCAGGCCCCCAGACCCCCAACACAACCATGGCCGACATTCATGGAGCGTTGCCAAGCCGGCCCATGGTTACGGAGGGAGGCAGAAGGGGTGGCTTAGCCAATGGGCGGGTGACCACCCTGCCAGGACCTCCTGCCTCCCCTCTTCTGCGGATGTAGAAACAGCCCCTTCTCACACTCGGCCTGACCTCCCCGGGAACAAGGCGACCTGGCACACCCGCACGCAGGCTAAGGATGCTGACCCGGGCACTCCCATCAGCATCTTTATGACACCACGACCTCTGTGCAAGCATTCCTGAACCCTGTCATGGAACACAGATCCCAACAGCTTCTGAGTCATTATTCTGTCTGCTCTGAGTCCTGCTGGGTCCTGGTACCTTCATGGACCTCCAGAGGGGAAAGCTGCTAGTTTCCTGGTGAGAACAGAAAACAATAAAGCACTTACCTCCCTAACAGCCAGAACTCACTCTTCACAAGGATGACAAATGTCCTGGCTGAACAGAAAAACATGCACACTTCTGGCTCAGCCCAGGCCAAACTGAGGAGGACTGCCCAGGCAGGACCTCAGGGCCTCCCTGGTTGACACGCCCCAGGTACCTGGTAAAGCCAGGGCCCCACTGCCAGGTGTGGGGGAGGAGAGGAGGGTGGGGACAGCCCCTGGACACACCCCACTGCCAGGTGTAGGGGTGGGCAGGGAGGGTGGGTACAGCCCCCTGGACACACCCCACTGCCAGGTGTAGGGGAGGGCAGGGAGGGTGGGGACAGCCCCCTGGACACACACCATTACCAGGTGTAAGTGAGGACAAGCCCAGGCCCTCTGGAGACCCGTGGAGAAGGTGCGGGGGCCCACAGACCAGGTGGGCTGGGAGGCAGAGTCACCCTTTGCCACCTGACTTGACTCATTTTACATGGTCCTCATTTGCGATCAGAACACTTCCCATCACAGCCCCTCAGTGACAAAGTGGTCAGCTCATGCCACCACCCTGACCTGCTTCAACAGCTCATGGTGCCCGAGGAGTCGATCCTAACTTTCCTCGTCACACCTGGCCCCGTCAGCTGTTTTTGCTCCAGGAGCCCAGACTCGCACACGCTGTTACACTCTGTCCAGGGCGTGGATGGCTCTGGGTCACACGCGGGGACCACGGCACAGACACAGCCGCCTGAGCCCAGCAGCCTGTGGGCTGGTCCCTTGGTGGCCACAGAGGGTCACACGCGGGGACCACGGCACA
This sequence comes from Rhinolophus ferrumequinum, assembly GCF_004115265.2. Classification (NCBI taxonomy): domain Eukaryota; kingdom Metazoa; phylum Chordata; class Mammalia; order Chiroptera; family Rhinolophidae; genus Rhinolophus; species Rhinolophus ferrumequinum. The sequence continues at coordinate 67,666,964 of NC_046299.1, read as the reverse complement.
GACACAGCCGCCTGAGCCCGGCGGCCTGTGGGCTGGTCCCTTGGTGGCCACAGAGGGTCACACGCGGGGACCACGGCACAGACACAGCCGCCTGAGCCCGGCGGCCTGTGCGCTGGTCCCTTGGTGGCCACAGAGGGTCACACGCGGGGACCACGGCACAGACACAGCCGCCTGAGCCCGGCGGCCTGTGGGCTGGTCCCTTGGTGGCCACAGAGGGTCACACGCGGGGACCACGGCACAGACACAGCCGCCTGAGCCCGGCGGCCTGTGGGCTGGTCCCTTGGTGGCCACAGAGGGTCACACGCGGGGACCACGGCACAGACACAGCCGCCTGAGCCCGGCGGCCTGTGCGCTGGTCCCTTGGTGGCCACAGAGGGTCACACGCGGGGACCATGGCACAGACACAGCCGCCTGAGCCCGGCGGCCTGTGGGCTGGTCCCTTGGTGGCCACAAAGGGGCCGTGGCAGAAGGAGAAGAGGTTGGGAGTGAGGGACACATGAATACTCTGTGCCGAGTGGGGGGGTACGGGGGTGTCACGTGCCGGGGAGGGTTTTCTCCCAAGGATGGCCAGCCAGAGGGGTCACAGCACCCTCCTTCCTGCCCTGCTTCTTGCCTCAATGTATCAATCTTAAGCTCTAGAAATTTCTGGTTCCTGCCTGTGGGGTCCAAGTATTCCTATCAGAAGGCCCCCACATGTGGGCCAACCACCAATCCCTTCCTTGGTGGGGATGGGGTTGGTAGGCAGGGTAAGTCCATTCTCCGTCAGCAGAGGTGGCTTCCTGGGGGCTCCACTGGTCCCTGGCACCATGAAACTTCCTAGGGAAGCCACTGGAGCCGGGGCAGTCTGAGCAGCGGAGGGCGGGCTGCCAGGCGCCTGTGGGGGCCAGGGGTCTGCCTCCCAGTAGACAGCTGGGCCCAGACATACAGAGGCACAAGACAAAGAGAAACGAGCAGGTCACTGGGCTACCTGGACATGGCCAGGGGCTGTTTGGAGGGCAGGGGCTCTTCACGAGTTAGGGCTTATGTTGTGTGGCATGTGGCCATGACGGCCGCTCTGGAGAGCCAGGGACCTCTCTGCCGGGCAGGGACCCAGGCCCACAGGGCTGGTGCCGAGACTGACCTCTGGGCATGGTCAGTTCAGTCCGCCCAGCCGCCCGGCCTCGCCCTCACCTGGGCTTCCATTTCTTACATGAGGCAGTGCCATCCTAAGGGGCAGTGAGGGAGCAACGCATCATTGGGATGACAGGGACGCTTATCCTGGAAACTGCGCCTGACCACAGGCGAGCGGGAGGAGACAGGCCTGGGAGGCTCTCCTGGGATCACCAGCCTCTCAGGCCCCAGGGGATGATGGGGTATGGGGGCGGAGTCCCCAGGCCACTGTGGGGTGGGTAGCTGCCTCCCAGGGTCCCTAGACACCAGTACTGCCTGTGGGCAGGCCTGAGCTGGCACCAACAGAGCTGCACTGACCTCCACCCAGAAACTGCATGCAAGTGAGGTAAGAGCCCAAAGATGCTCACAGCTGACCAGACAGCCACCAGGACCGCCGGGGACCTCTGTCCCTGGTGCTTCCCAGGCCAGGCCCTTGTTATCAGGCTCCCACGAGGTGCCAGGTCAACATGCTACCAAAGAGACTCAGGGCTGACAGTCAGGCTGCTTGACTGGGTCTCAGAGCCCCAAGGATCCAGCCAGCAGCATGCAGAGGCAGAGGCTGTGGGAGACATCAGAGCTTTGATCCCCAATAACTAAAAACCAGAGTACGGCACCCCTCAGAGAGGCCAGTCCGTCTACGGCACCTTCACTTTCAACAGATCATGACTTTGAGAAAGCCCATGGCTGATGGACGGCAATGTCACAGCTCCTGTGAGTGGCGACGCATCGCTCCAGCTCTTGGTCCGTGTGGTCTTCAGAGTCCTTGAAAGTGCTTCCCAGTAAGTGAAGATGAACGCCGTTTGTCTCCTGCACAGAACACGCTTCTCCAGACATGGGTGCAGCCTGTGGACTGTGCAGGGCGGCCACCCAGCCATCACTCTGGAGGCTGGTGACCTCAACACCAGGTGTCCGGAAGGCCAACGGGCCCCAGGGCAGCTCCCTTGTGATGCTGAAGGAGGCCACCAGGAGGGGATGGGGGTCACATTAACTCAGGGCACCCCAAATCCGTAAACGGTGGTTTCCAGCCTGACCCAGATCCAAGGCGACCTCAGCTGCTCACGCCTTTGAGGAATGACCCTCCCTCGGGGACGTCTTTGCTTCCTGGAAGTAACTTTAGAAGCTGCAAAATCAGGGCCTGCTCATTGTATAAACATTAGGAAACAGACATGAGAACGGAGAACCTGCAGAGGGGCTCCCCTGCGCAGACGCAGAAGGGAGTTGACCAGGAACACTGTGACAGCGTTACAGCCGCTCTCGTCCCCTCAGCGGTCGGCCCTCCCACAATGCAGACCAGCCCGCACTGCTGTTGTGGAATGGACGTCACCTCATCACCTGTGACCGACCGACATGCCTGCAACTCAGGCCGTCCACGACTTCAATCTGTCAGAAGTAACGCCCTGTCACCTGCATGCAGTCCTGCTGTGCACACATCTGAGATCCTGGGGTGCCCCCTCTCTGCAGGGGACAGAGGAGGTGGGGGTGGGGTGTAGCCCGGAGAGGGGCAGGGACACGCATATGCACACATGCCTAGGCTAATGGAAATGCCCTGGACTCACAGCGATGGTGGCTGCGCCATCTGAGCTGCACTATTTGAAGTGGGTAAAGGTTTGTGAATTTTCCTAACACAAGACTCCACAGAACAAGAAGGTCTTGCGTCCGCTTCTTCCATCCTGAGGCTTCCTTCCCTGCAGGCCTGGAGCTTTCTGAGTGGAAGGCCATGGGCCCCAGTGTTCTGGGGCCTCTGCTGCCTGCACTGTCTGCCACCACGGGAGGTGGACACCACTCCCTTCAGGCGGTGCCACAGTGTGCTCTGACCACCGCCGTACTGGCACTGATGTGAACTTGGGCCAGGGAGGGGCAAAGGCTCCTGGGAGGTGCCCCTACCCAGAATCTGCCCTCCATCCCACGTTCAGGGACCCCCACCTGAGTCCTACTGGAGGCAGAGCCCATCCCCCATCGCAGGCTGGACACCCAGGTTCTGCCTCCCCAGCCTTGCTGAAGTGCGTGTCAATGCAGAGACGAGCAGCTGGGGTGAGGCTGCAGGGCAGTGGGGACGCAGTGGTGCTGAGGCCAGCAGAGGGCCAGCTGCAGGGCTGGGGACAGCTCTGCAGCCAGCCGGGGAGTTGGCACTCCTTTGCTGAAGCCGTTAATAAATTCCCTTCCTGCTTCCACCAACCACAGCTGCTTCCTGATGCTCCATCTGTGATGTGTTTCCTTTCACCAGACATCTGTGGAGGATCCTGAGCTATTCCAGACAGGGCTTCAGCCAGCCCTTCTTACCCAGGCAGGCAGTGGCCAGCAGGGCTCTGTCCAGTGGTGCTTGTGGGGCCAAGCACGTCACACCACCCACTGCCTCCTGGTCACACATGTTCTCCCCCAGGACTAACCCACCCCAGGAAATAATGGACTCTCCAGTTTTCTGTTTTCACCATGAGGTAACAGAGCAGGAAGTTGTGTGGGGTGGGTGGAACCCCAGACATCACTGTGGGTTCCAAAATCAGACTGGATGGCGCAAGACTGTGACCAGGAAGAATGGACACTGTAACCTCATGTGACAAAGGTTTTTTACTGAAAAGTCACTCAAAAGGGACATCTAGCAGTGTTGTAAATAATTCTATGCATTTACAGTCTTTGTGCTTCTTTTTAAGATCTGTACTTATAGTGTGCAAATATCAACAGGCATCCAATAAACACTCAGAAAAAAAAAGGTGTTACAGACACATAAGACTTGACCATAACTGGGGCAGCTTACCTGTAAGTCTCCCAGCAGGAAGTACCCTTTTTTCAGGCATGTGAACTAACCCTCAACTCCTATCCTGGGCCAGGATGGGGCACGGCCAGCTCCCCACAGGCTCCTGTGTGGCCCCCACAGTGACTTGCCTCAGAAATGTGGGGACGTAGGGGACCAGGGGGCAAAGAACATGCAGGACCCCTAACAGAATGCAGAGAGGCGCTCCCTTGTCTGCTGCCCCAGGGGCGCTCATGGAGGACATGGGGGGAACAGGTGCATCCACACCGGCCACCGAGAAGGGCTGTAACGACACTGCAAGGCTCAGACAGACCACACCAGCTTCACAGGATCTGGTCACACACCCTTTATGTAGGATTTCCACGATTCAGGGTTCATGGCTGTCTACAGTGCAGCCGACACGACATCAGAGATATTTCACCACCTCTCAGCTGCTTCCAGCACGCCAAAGGGGACAATTTATGAAAGTCTGTCTCATGACAAGCACTGTACATGCAAATGAAAACTTAGAAAAGAATAATAAAAAATAAATCCAAGACTATCTACAATGCTAGCTCTTTGTAGAGGCTGCAGGTTCTGGAGACTGAAGAAATTCGTATGGGTCGTGAGTCACCTCTGGCTGCTCACCAACACTGAGACGAGAAGAGCTTCCTGCAAGGATGGAAAAGACAAGACATTTCCACAGGTCTGCACATATGGCCCAGGCTCAGCAGGAGCCTGGCCAAAGTCACGTGTCTGCGTCTCTGCTGTCAGCAAAGCCCAGGACTCAGCCAGAGCCATGGCTCCCAGGGTACAGGCCACCCCCCATCTCTCCCAGGGTACCAGCCACCCCATCATATCTCCCAGGGTACAGACCAATCCATCATCTCTCTGGGGAACCTACTTCATGCACCGTTTATCACAAGGTTAATGGGACTGAAAATACTGGTTGTTATTCAAACAGCTTTCATCAAACCTGTAGCTGATTACCCTGCCCTGCCCCCCAAATGCCAAATTTGTTCTCTGAAAGAATCATTCAATATTTGTATCTGGGAACTGAAACTGTAGCATGGACACATAACAGCAAATTCAAGGAACCACGAGGCAAATGTTTGGTCCCCTTCCTGGTGGGGTTGTGACATCCTGGCAGGGTACTGAATAGCCAACACACCCACTCATTAAATATGACGTGCCCTGGCCAAGGAAGATTATGTGCTCTCCCCAAATGAGAGCCCTGGAGGAACGCACTTGTTCAAACACTGTTTTAGGACTGAAAACAGGAACACTGCGAAGAAACACACATTTCCAACGTCTAATTCCATGTGGCTCTCAGGGTCCTGGGCCTCGTTCTGCCCCGACCAAGGGCCTCAGGATGCAGCCACCTAGAACTCTTCCTGACACGTGGACTGCTGGCATCTTATGGCCAAGGTCACACGTTTGTAACACTAACTAAATTCCACTCCAACACGTCACTTCAGTGCAGCCGCCTCATGAGGGAGGCCCATCCTCTGTGCCCTCATGAGCTCCGACCCCTGGGGTGTCCATCCTTCCCTGACAGTCAGGTCTCCTGGCCTCATCCCAGCCTGGCATGGGAGTGTCTGGACCTGAGGCCCAGCTGGGCTGCCTTACCCAGACGGTGCCGATCCCTATCCGAGGCAGGGCCAGGCAGTGAGCCGGGGAGGATGGGCTGCCCGGATTGCGAGTCCCCGCCAAACATAGCCCTGCATCCCGCCGGGGGGATGTCCCAGCTCACACACGCTGTGATAATCTGCATCCCAAGTGTATGGAAGAGTGCAGCCCACACTAAATGTGGCTCTGTGCCTGCCCTGAGAATGTGTCAGAGCAAACCCTGGACAGGGTCCGACAGCTCCAGGTTGCCCAACAGCTTGTCCGAGAAAGGCCCACCACGGTTCAAAGGTGTGCAACCAAGTCTAGCCCCCAACAGCATAACTGCAGAGCCTCGCCTCCGATAAACCACCACCAGGCAGGCGGCAGAGCAGGAAATCACAGCCCCACCAGGGAGGAACACCATAAAGAGATGTGGGGACGAGCAGACAGGTGTTCAAACAGCAATTGGGAACATGCTCCACGTGTTAAAGAAGGAACAGGAACCATGACCATGAAGCAATAAGGGGATGATGATGCTGGAAAGGTGGAATGGAGCTGGATGAAAATGGAAATCCCAGGAAAGTCAATGGCAGGCCAGCACAGCAGGAATGACCACAGTGCCCTCGAAGTCACAGCACAGGATGGCCCCCAATGCAGCAGAGACTCAACAACAACTGGGCAGAATTGGGGCACAGCCAAACTTCCCGTATTTGATAAAACCTATAAACCTCTGGGACCAAGAAGCTGAACATAACTCAAAAGAATAAACCTAAAGAAAAGCTAACCAGGCATGTTAGGACCAAACTCCTGACAACCAGGAGTAAGGAGAAATCCTGACATGCAGCCAGAGGAAAAAAGAAGAGTGGTGTGCAGAAGAGCGTCACCAGAGCAGCTCGAGACTGCGCACCTCTGAAGACCAGGCTGCCCTTGGCCGGTGGCTGTGGATTTCAGAAGGGCTCCCACCACCCGAATGACAGGAGGGCTCACTGTGCTTCAGCCATCTGTGTGATCACAGGGTTTAAGCCGAACGCCTGCTTTCCTTCTGGGAGCCCGGCCCTGGGGGTGTGCCGAGCAGAGGGGCTACGCTGTCACACCGCTGCCGGGACACATGGGGAGGGGGCGGTGGACGCGGCACCTGGTCTCCAGGCGCTCCCCATGTGCCTTTCCTTTGTGGAGTGTGGTCAGTGTCCTTTCGCTGCAATAAACCACCGCCATGAGGACAACCATATGCTGAGGTCCTGGGGAATCAGCAAACCTGGGGGTGGCCTTGGGGATCCCCGAATACTGGGAGAAGAGAAAACCAACAGCAAGATGGCAGACATGAGTCCAGTCATACCAGTAACTACATTACACACAAATGGTCTAAAGACACTGCAACCACAAGGTGGAGACTGTCAGGATGGACTGACGAGGCAGAAAAAGAGTTAACAAAAAGTGAGTCCGGGGGGATTAGCAGAAGGTGACTTGATCAATACTTTGCGCTGCCTGCATGTACTCCCCAGAGACCATCCAGGCTCAGCCCCTAGAGACAAATTTTTCTGTTTAGCAGAATCTCCAGCCTCCACACATGATGCCAGAAGCATGGCACCCAATTGTGACAACAAAAGGTACCTGCAGATGTGGCCACAGGTCCCCCGGGGGAGCTGCTCCAGGTAAAAGCACTGATATGTCCAAAGGAAAAGAGGGGAGAAGATGTACCGTGAGCACCACCAGCCAACAGCCAGGATAGCAGAGCAGACTTCCAAACATCGAATGCTGGGCAAGATGCGGGCGGCATTTCCCACACAGGGTGAGCAGGCCCCAGGGGAACACACACGGGCACACACGAGCACACACGAGCACTGATGCTCTGACAGCAGGCCGAGGCCGGCAGCCACACCCAGCAGCAAGATCCAAGGACCCAGTGATCTGAAAGCTGTGGTCTGAATCAGGAAGGAGACCCAAGAAGCCTGGCCCGCAGCCATCTGAAGGGGCCCCGAGGACAGGGGCCATCCACCAGGCTGGGCTAGCCTCCTGGGACCCAGGACAGGTAGCACATGACAGCCCCATGCCCCTGGGGACTGCCCCTCAGGCTGGTGGAAACGAGGCACCAGGGGCGCCTGCTTGCCGCTGAGCCTGCCAACCCGACCACAGTGCTACACAGGGTTCATGCCCAGCACAATGTACCCAGACAGCTGAGCATGGAGATGTCCAGAGAGACGTCAGAATACGACTTCACCGACAAAAAAATCCAGCACAGAGCCGCCATCTGCTAGGGAGTCCCCAGCCTGCAGAGGACAGGAAACAGGAAACAGAAAAGGAAAGATACCTAAGTGGGCAGTAAGCACTGCTGGTAGGACAGGACTGCTGTCGTGTCCAACATCAGGAGTGGGAGAGACCAAGCTGTTCCCTGTCCGTGCCACGGCCCAGGGACCAGTGGAGGTGAGCCCACAAGGAGCCACCACCGAGAACAACAATGCCAGACGGACAGACGAAGGCTGCTGGCTCTGGGGACCTGCAGGTGCTGAGGGAGCGTGGGGCAGACGGCATCAGGTGGGCACACAGCACCTGAAGAGCCCACAGCTGTTTCTCAGGGACTTCACGTAAGTCACGTAGCAGATTGCAAACCACAGCCTTCTCTCCTCCTCGCGGGGAGCCTCCCGAGGCCACACGCTGCAGCCCCCCAACGATCCTGCCCTTGGGGTGCAGCTGTGCTCCTCTGTGGAAGTGGCCGTGTCAATTCCGGCTCTGCACGGTACAGAAACGGCCGCGCCTTCTCCGAGACCCTCTCCCCTACCACACACACATCTTCTTCCATCTAATTTGTGACTCTCTGAACACTAGGATTTTAGGGTTCACATGTAGCTATATTTTAAGCAAACATTTCAGGGGCCATCTAAGTACTCGAAATTCTGCCAAATCACATTCACTCACACGAGTGCCAAGTCCTAAATCACTATAGACAATTTAGTGTCAAAAGACAGTGCCGTCCCCCACTGGACAATTTGGAGTGTCACTATCTCTTCACCAAATAATTAAGAAACAAAAGCTCCACATGATGGACACTGTGAGTCCGTGGGCCTGGCTTGTGCAGATGCCTTTCCACGTCCCTCACTCCACCCTTGGCCGTCTCCTGGAGCTTGGACAGGACCCACACTGACTGCTCGGTGGGAAAAGGTGTCCACCTCCATCCAGCAACTCACGGGGACCCAGGGACTGAAGGGAGCTGAGGCTGCTGCTCCCGAGCAAGGGGGCACCAGGCCTATAACCCCGTGCCTATTGGGTTGTCTTGGCCTCGGTGTGAACTCTCTGCCATCGGGCTTTCTTGGCCTCGGTGACCTGTAAATTTTCTTCTATCTTTGGCTTTCGTAAAACCTATCTCTGTCTGTGCTAAGTGATCTCTCCCAAGAGGAACTGTTACTGTCACGACTCTGGCCATCAGCCCATCAGGCTGAGCTCATGGTTACAGGGCCTGGTGATGGGCCAGGCCCCACAGCAATGGACCTCTGTCCATTTCATTCCGTCCCGCTCATGCCCCTCATGGTGTCATCCTGCTTCATAACCAGAGACTGAGGCTTAGAGTTGTCAGCCACCCCACCCAGGGCCCTTGTTCCTCAGACTCAGGGGGGACCATCCCACAGTGTGTCTTTCAGGGATGTTACAGGTTTACCTGATGATGCTACAGCACGAAGCCATCTGGAGCTCATACAGATCCTGAAAACTGGTTTGCTCACACCTTATTCCACCAGAAAAGGGCACTAGAAGTGAATTCCTGAGAGACCACAGCAGAGCAACACACCCACCACACCCTCATGAACACACACACATGTGATAGTGTCCCAGAGAACATTCATTCCCAAACCGGACCACTCCAGGGCTCACCTACGGGAAAGTGGTCTGGTACTGACTTTTCCATTGGGCACTTCTGCTGCCTGAGTGAGGAGGCATACTGTCATGCAGGGTCTCTGGTCCCGCTCCCCGCATAAGAACACAGGATATGGTGAGGCCAAAAAGGAACACCCACAAAGCCATGGATACGGGTTCATACCATTATAGCCTCGTTGGCGGCTGGGTTGGAGATAAAGGAAACAGGCGCCACGCAATGTGCAATCTGCCACCTGCTTCTCTGCCAAGCAACCCACAACCCCTTGTTAACTGCAATCTGCGCTTCCTAGCTCAGCCACGGCAGTTATATCAGTGGCCAATGGCTCACTGGTTACAGCCGATGGCCAACTAGCCACAGCTGATGGCCATCTACTACCTGAGCCAGCACCTTTCCACATGAGGTGGAGAGCCTGGAAACTGCTCTCCGGGACTCTGTCCCCACACGTACATTCTGAGACACCACTGAAAATGACATTACCATTAAAGCTGGTGCCTTCAATGACGTTAAAACATGAAGCCTAAGGCAGAAACGAAGATTGTGTTTGCAGCAACAAGCACTGTGTTTGCAGAAATGTCTGGGAGCCAAGTGGTGAGAGAAGCACATCGCCAGACACCATGAGGGGCACAAGCAGGATGGAATGAAATGGACAGAGGTGGGGCCTCGTCACGTGGCAATGCCCGGAGGCATGCCCCAGGTGGACAGCAAAGCACAAAAGGAGCTGAGAGCAGGAATGGGCTTGGCCACAGCTGCCATGGGGTCAGGAGAGGGCTGGGGAGTGGGCGCTCTGTGACAACCACACAAGGGACGCTCCAGGAGACAAGGGGCCCCTTCTGAAAGCTGTCCACGAGGAAGCGCTGGTGGCTGGGCAGGCGTGTGCCAGCCTCTCTGTTCAAGGTGGCCTCCTCACGTTCCCAGCTCTTTGAAGATGCGTCCAGCCCACTTTGAAGCTGGGACTGACAGGGTGGGTAGGTAGACAGAAATGAGCAGGAGAAATGAGCCCGGATAGAAAGCCCCTTGCTGCAGCTCCTACTTGGGTCCAGACCCCTGGCTGCTGCCCTCACTCAGGGCCCCGATGCCTCACTGGCCCAGCAGGACCCCAGGCTCACACATGCCCCTAAATCAAAGGGACGTGTTGTTAGAAGCGAGAGAGAGAGACCATCTTGCTTATCAGAAAGTGCACCCTGCTTCTCACGGCCATGGTAATGAGCTCAGACAGCCGTGGGAGGGAGACGGGAGCACGAGCCATGCCCGCTGGAAGAACGAGAGGTACTAGAGAGGGAGGGCTCGAGACAATACTACCCATAGAGATAAAAACCCTCGCACACTGTGAGGAGAGGCTGCTTCGCTCTCCTGGGTCAGTCACTCTATGTCTCGCAGTGTACTTGCTTTTACTAATAAATTTCTTGCTGTTCTATGCTGTACAAACTCTGTCTCTTGACTGAATTCTTTTTTCAAGAAGACAAAGAGCCGAGGTAAAACATCATTCCCGGTAACATCTTTCTGGTGCCATGACTCAGATCCACTGCATTCAAGATACTTTTTTTTTTCTTACTTATTTCCCTAACTCCTTTCAAAGGCCAAGCCACCCTCTGCCACACAATTTGGTGGGCATGGGATGGACCTTTAAAACCCTTTAGGATATCCGCTATCTTAAAGAAGTCTCCCGTGGGAGGATGACTCAGTCAGGGTCTGCGACAATAGGCTGAAGTCCCACTGGGCGCAGGACAAAGATCCTTGCTCCTTGCAGGAACACGGTTCACAAGCATACACTAGTCCCTCCCCGCAGCAATTCCCGAGTGTAGCCACTAGGTGGCTCTGCTCTCTGGGCTCTGGGCTCTGGGCTTTCCTTCCTCCCATAGGACAGCCGCAAGCTGCTTTCACTGTCTGCTTTCTTATGGAGACTGCCCCCGTCAGGGCCATCTCCAACTTCTACGTTTCCACGACTGAACCACTCCAAGAAGGCCTTAGCCACACTGGGGGCGTGGGTCGGGCACCTAAATGCTGCTGAAGCTCCCACAGCTTGAAGACTATCATGACAGGATGAATTGGTCACGGATGGGAGAAGACAGGCAATAGGCACCCTGCCAGACTGAAGACGATGCACGGAGGCGCAGTGTTCTCTACGATAGGAATAGTACAGCCTCCCAGGAGTTGGCACCTTCCACTTTATTCCTGGCCCGTGTTAGGTGCCCCTTTTTACTTCCCGCCTTACTTCTGCCACAGAAATCAAAGCTCTGTCTGTCTGTCTGTCTCTCTCTCTCTCTTTTTCTCTCTCCCTTGAACTCTGCCCTGGAATGGCTCAAAATGAGTGACAAGAACAGCTTCGAGAAACTTTGTACTTGCTTAGCCTCCCTTAAGCTCATTTCCAGCCCCCCCTCCGCCCCCCGGGATGAACCTATCTTCTTCTGTCCTCACAAAACAGCATTTTCGACTTCCACAAACTCTTCTGGCACCTACAGGAGCCAGGGAACTTAGACCTATCTCTCCAACTAGCCCATAGCCCACTCTTTCTGCCCCACCTGCCGTTTCTCCTGTTGTGTTTATACAACCCCCACTGTTTGGAGCCTGTCCCCCTTTGGTGCTGGCAGAAACACCTCTGCCCAGGGTCCAGCCCACTTGGTCTGGGTTTCTGCTTCCTGCGCCACTGCCTGTCTTGTCCTTCTCCCCGGGCTCAGTCTGACTCCTCAGACTCTGGACTAGTGTGGTCTTGGAACTAGACAAAGACTGACATTGATTGCAAAGAGAGATCTCTCTATTACCTCCCAAAAGATTAGGCTGACCTATTTGAACAGTCCCTTCAGGGACAGGCTCTTAGGGCCATTATGGACAGGATCCTCTCTGAGATCTGGACAGATACCCAAAGGCTTAGATGTATGGCTACCTCTAAGAGTTCAGAGTAACAGCCACTTTGAGGCTTGCTGCGTCAGGCAACAGGCAACCAGCAGGGAATGCTTATGGATAAAGGGACAAAGAGCAGGGTGCCCCCCTCCTGACTACAAAGGGGAGAGGGAAGACAGAGGGCTCGCTCCTCAGCAAGCACGAGGTGAGGTGCACATTAAGTCCGTAGCTTGGGGGACGTGAGGTGAAGCATGCAGTAAGGATGTGTATAATTCTGTAGCTTCAGGGAGGGGAACAGGCCCATCCCAGTCTGAGGTAGGTGACACTCTGCCTCGGAAGGTATTTTGGACCCAGGGGATGAAGAGGGGATGCCCTTCTCACCCGCCTCCTGCTCTGTCTTTTCTTATAGACGGGTAACCAGAACTCCATCCCTCGGAAATCCCCACTCGGCTGTCTTCTACTAAATTGGAGCAAGTTTGACCCTGAGATGCTAAAGAAGAAGAGGCTCCTCTTCCTCTTCTTCTTCGATATGGCTTAGCCTCGATATAAATTAGGGGATAGAAAGCTGGCCTGAAAGTAGCAGTCTAAACTATAACACCATCTTACAATTGGACCTCTTCTGTCAAAAACTAGAAAAATGACAAAAGTGCTGTATTTCCAGGCCCTTATGTCCCTCAGAGATGACCCAGTCCTCTGTCACTCCTGTAAGAGAGACCCTTCAGTTCTACCCTATTAACTCATCCACACAGAGGGTCTGGCCTTGGGCACAGCCCAGCAGATGTCCTCCAACCCCCCTTTCCCTAAAGGACCAGAGAAGACGGCCCCTCCTACCTGCCCCTCCTCAGACCCAAAAGGGCCTTCACCTCCATGCCCAGGGTCCCCTTGTGCCCCAAAGATCTTCCCCCTCCAGGAGTTAAGCAGAGGCCTAATAGGCAGTTCTACGAGAGTGCAGGTTCCTTCTCCATGCAGGACCTCCTCCAAATAAAGACAGACCTACGGAACTACTCCGACAACCATAAAAAATATTTCAGGAAGAGGACATCATAGGAATGGCGGCAGCGGAGCACACTTTTTGACTTCTCCTCCGGATCTTATCACAAAGGGACATCTATAACCCATCAAAGGACTCTCTGCTCATCACGCAGAACAGCTAAGGCACTCGTGCAAGGATTACTTGACGGTGGGCAAATTGGGCGAGCAGGGGAAGAGGGAAGGGAGCGGAGGGGAGACACAGCTCTCATCTGCGGCTGTGGAAACATGTGGCCTGCATCCACAGCTACAGAGACGCAGGGGATCCCAGGACGGAACAGAGAACACAAAAGCCAGGAGGTGGGCTCTTTCCCGCGTCCCACAGCTGATCTCTCCCGCCGAGAGGGCAGCATATCCAGCATTTGAGGCAGTAACTCAGCTAAGACCTCCAGTTGGGCCCTAGGTCAGACAAAGGACACAAACTCCATACCTGGGCCCCTCCCCCTGCTCTTCCAATCCTCCCGCACCCTTCCAGAGACTTAAACTGGCCCCTGAACTGAGGAGTAGTGTCAGATTACAGAGGAGCCTTAGTGCTCAGGCTCTGGGAAGACTGGTGTGCAGCTCTGACCCAGGGAGGAGGCTGGGAAGACTGTGATTTTTGCTGGGCTATGAGAGAAGAGACTCCTCTACCTCCAGCCACCACCTTTTCTGGCCTGCAGGAAGAGTGTGACACTGCTGGGATGGGAGAGAGAAGACCCCTCCATCCCCAGCCCCCACCCTTTCTGGCCTGCCTAGGGCAGGGAAATACAACTGCAGAGGCACTCCCAGGGATCAGCAGTAGGCTGCAGACACAGCTCTGAGCTTTCAGTAGCTCAGAAATCTCCTGCCCGCCACACACACACAAACACACACACACGGAAGAAGTGCCCTAAGACTCAGGAGAACTGGACACAGGGCTGGTGGTGCTACTCTCAGTGCACATATGTGCAGGCAAGGGCAAAAACTGCACTGACTTTGTAGAAACTATCATCCAGACCCCTCAGCCCCACACATCTAAATCTGCAGTCCCAACATCAGTCTGGGCACCGGGTGACCAGCTCTGCCTGCACAATACACAGAGGACTCTTTGGTACAGCAGAGGACAACCTGGAGATTACTTGGTGGGCTTAAGCCAAGACTGGCGCTGCTTTTTGTTTTGTTTTGTCTTTATACCTTTGAAATCTTTGCCTGTGTTGAGTGTGGGTTGTCGGTTGTTTTTACATGTGAATGTATTTTATTTTTTTCCTTGTTGTTGTTGTTGTTGTGCTTGGTGATTTGCTTTGTTCTGAAATTGCCCTACCAGGGCCCAGCTTAAGAGGCACAAGATTCAACACACCCAGAGGTCAACTCCAGACCACACCAGAGTACTACTGGGTTTGACCTACAAGTGACACACCCAGAGGGAATTCTCTACAGGCACAAGAGCCCATAGAAGCCAAACCACATTTAAGTGGTCAACCCTCACACAGCAGAACGCCCTGCAGTGGACAGAGCCAAGTCTCATAACTAGTTAGCCAAGGAGTTAACCCCACCTACTCACAAGCGAAAAGCAATTACAGATCTTCTTTAACAGTACAATATACACAACACAAGAGTCACCTTTGGAGCACACACAGAGGAGAAGAATGATGAAAGATGGGCACTATATAATAATAAAGGGATTGATTTGACAAGAGGACATAACCCTAGTAAACATCTATGCACCCAACATAGGAGCACCTAAATATATAAAACAGGTACTGACTGACATAAAGACAGAGATCAACAGTAACACTATCATAGTAGGGGACTTCAACACACCTCTGACAACAAGGGACAGGTCTTCCAGACAGAAAATCCATATGGAAACAACAGCCATAAATGATACGTTGGACCACTTGGATTTAATCGATATTTTCAGAGCATTTCACCCCAAAGCTGCAGCATACATGTTCTTCTCAAGTGCACATGGAACATTTTCCAAGATAGACCATATGCTAGGCCACAAAACAAGTCTTGATAAATTTAAGAAAATTGAAATCATACCAATTGTCTTCTCTGACCACAGTGCTATGAAATTAGAAATGAACTACAGGAAAAAAACTGGAAGACACACCAATTCATGGAGGCTGAATGACATGTTACTAAATAATGAATGGGTCAACCAGAAGATCAAGGAAGAAATCAAAAGGTATCTCGAGACAAATGAAAATGAAAACACGAGGACCCAAAATCTATGGGATGCCACGAAAGCCGTCCTAAGAGGGAAATTCATAGCATTGCAGGCCTACCTAAAGAAACAAGAAAAATCACTAATCAACAGTTTATCTTCACACTTAAGGGATCTGGAAAAAGAACAGCAAAATAAGCCCAAAGGGAGTACAAGGAAGGAGATAATAAAGATCAGAGTGGAAATAAATGAAATAGAAACCAGAAAAACAATACAAAAGATCAGTGAATCCAAGAGTTGGTTCTTAGAGAAGATAAACAAAATCGACAAACCTTTAGCCAGACTCATTTAAAACAAGAGAGACAGGACTCAAATTAATAAAATCAGAAATGAAAGAGGAGAAGTGACAACAGACACCACAGAAATACAAAAAAATTTAAGAAATTACTATGAGCAACTATATGCCAAGAAATTTGACAATCTGGAAGAAATGGACAATTTTCTAGAGGCGTACAACCTTCCAAGGCTAACTCAAGAAGAAACAGAAAACCTGAATAGACTGATTACCACCACGGAAATTGAATAAGTAATCAACAATCTCCCAACAAACAAAAGCCCTGACCGGACGGCTTTACAGGTGAATGTTACAAAACGTTCAAAAAAGAATTATCACCTATTCTCCTCAAGCTCTTCCAAAACATCCAGAAGGATGGAAGGCTCCCAAACACTTTTTACGAAGCCACTATCACCCTGATCCCAAAATCAGACAAAGACACCACAAAAAAAGAAAACTACAGGCCGATATCTCTAATGAACATAGATGCAAAAATCCTCAACAAAATATTAACGAACAGAATTCAGCAATACATTAAAAAGATCATACACCATGATCAAGTGGGATTCATCCCTGGTATGCAACGGTGGTTCAACATCCGCAAATCAATTAATGTGATACACCACATTAACAAAATGAAAAATAAAAATCACATGATCATATCAATAGATGCAGAAAAAGCATTTGATAAAATTCAGCAGCCATTTATGATAAGAACCCTTAAGAAAGTGGGAATAGAGGGATCATATCTCAACATAATAAAGGGCATATATGACAAACCCACAGCTAACATCATACTCAATGAGGAAAAGCTAAAACCATTCCCCCTAAGATCAGGAACAAGGCAAGGTTGCCCACTATTTCTGCTTCTATTCCACATAGTGCTGGAAGTTCTAGCCACAGCAATCAGACAAGAAAAAGAAATAAAAGTCATCCAAATCGGTAAGGAGAAAGTAAAATTGTCATTATATGCAGATGACATGATACTATACAGAGAGAACCCTAAAGACTCCACCAAGAAACTATTACAGTTGATAGATGAATTTAGTAAAGTCCCAGGATACAAAATTAATATTCAGAAATCAGTTGCATTTGTATATACCAATACTAAAACATCAGAAGGAGAAATTTTAAAAAACTATCCCATTTACAATTGCTTCAAAGACTATAAAATACCTGGGAATAAATTTAACCAAAGAAGTAAAAGATCTGTGCTCAGAAAATTATAAGACACTGGGAAAGAAATGAAAGAAGATACAAATAGATGGAAACACATACCATGTTCATGGATGGGAAGAATTAATATAGTTAAAATGTCCATACTGCCTAAGGCAATATAGATATTCAACGCAATTCCTATCAAACTACCAACGACATTTTTCACAGAAATAGAACATATGATCTTAAAATTTATATGGGACCATAAAAGACCCCGGATAGCCTCAGCAATCTTGAGAAATAAGAACAAAGTGGGAGGTATAACGATACCAGACATCAAATTATACTACAAGGCTACAGTAATCAAAACAGCATGGTACTGGCATAAAAACAGACACATAGATCAATGGAACAGAATAGAGAGTCCAGAAATAAATCCATGCCTATATGGCCATTTAATCTACGACAATGGAAGCAAGAATGTACAGTGGAGTAAAGACAGTCTATTCAATAAATGGTGCTGGGAAACCTGGACAGACACACGCAAAAAAATGAAGCTGGACCACCTCCTTACACCATATACAAAAATAAATTCAAAATGGCTTAACGACTTAAATGTAAGATCTGAAACCATAAAACTCCTAGAAGAAAATATAGGAAGAAACTTCTCAGACATTACCCGGAGTAAGATTTTTACTGATATATACCTTCCGGCAAGGGAAGTAAGAAAAAAAATAAACCTGTGAGATTACATCAAACTAAAAAGTTTTTTCACAGCAAAGGAAACCATCAATAAAACAAAAAGGGACCCTACTGAATGGGAAAAGTTATTTGCCAATGATATATCTGATAAGGGGTTAATATCACAAATTTATAAAAAACTCACTCAACTCAACTCCAAAAAAACAAACAATAAAATTAAAAAATAGGCAGAGGACATGAAGAGACATTTTTCTAAAAAGGACATACAGATGGCAAACAGACATATGAAGAAATGCTCAACCTCACTAACCATCAGAGAAATGCAAATAAAAACCACAATGAGATACCACCTCACCCCAGTCAAAATGGCTATCATCAATAAATCAACAAACAACAAGTGTTGGCTCAGATGTGGAGGAAAGGGAATATTTGTGCACTGTTGGTGGGATTGCAGATTGGTGTAGCCACTATGGAAAACAGTATGGAGGTATCTCAAAATTCTGAAAATGGAACTACCTTATGATCCAGCAATTCCACTCCTAGGTATCTATCTGGAGAAATCCAAAACTCCAATTCAAAAAACTTTATGCACTCCTATGTTTATTGCAGCACTATACACAATAGCCAAGACATGGAAACAACCGAAATGCCCGTCAGTAGACGACTGGATTAAGAAACTGTGGTACATTTATATAATGGAGTATTACGCAGCCATAAAGAAGAAAGAAATCTTACCATTTGCAACAACATGGATGGACCTAGAGAACATTATGTTAAGTGAAATAAGTCGGACAGAGAAAGACAAACACCACATGATCGCACTTATATGTGGAATCTAAAGAAAAGAATAAGTGAATGAACTAATCAGAAACAGTTTTGGAAACATAGAGGAAAAACTGAGGGTTGCTGGATGGGGGGGGATAAGGGAGAAGGTGAGGGGATTGGAAAACAGTCAGTAACCACAAGATGGCCACGGGGTTTTGAAAATTAATCTGGGGAACGTAATCAATAATGTTGTAAAGATTTTGTAGGGTGTCCGATGGACACTTGTCCCATTTGGGCGACCACCTCAGGGACGATGTAGATGCCTGATCACTGCACTGTACACCTGAAGCTGAACAATAATGAATGCCAACTATAATTTTATATATATATGTATGTGTATATATATATATATATATATATATATATATATATATATGTATACATTTACAATAGGCGGAGTACAGCATTGGGAGTGGAGATATTGGAAATGGGATGGCTCTGTGTGATGTTAGAGGGATAGTGGATGGGGGGCGGGGGGTCCACAGTGTGAGGGATATAAATGATAAACGTCTAAGTATTACTTTATCTTGTGCACCTGAAACTAATTTAAAAAAAAGATTAAAAAAAATATTTCAACAGGTTTCAGAGACTCTCTCTTACTTTGGACCTCACCTGGAGAGACGTTCATGTCATCATATGGAAACACTCTCTAAAACAAAAAGGGAGACAATTATAGAGGCTGCCACCTGCTATGTGGATGGTCTCTATCTGACTGACCCTAATTTTCCAGTAGAGGTCATGGCTATACTTAACGCTGACCCCCACTGGGTCTATAACACCCCAGAAGTCACTTACTTAACAACAAAACCATCCAGGTCTTTGTTTAACTGAGGGCACGAGACAAAGTAAGATTAAGCCAACCTAGCTACTATTGACCAGAGCCTCTCTGAAAACCCCACGGTTTTCCCTAAGTGACTCAGGGAAGCTCTCACTAAATATACAAATACAGATCCTGATTCTCCTGAAGGGGAGTTAATGCTCAAAGATCGGCTCATTACTCAGTCTGCCCCAGACATCGGGAGGAAGGTACAGAAACCAGCACCAGGACCCAGCGCTCAGCTGGGAGAACTCCGTTAGCCTCCTGGGTCTTTTATAGCCAGGACCACGAGGAGGAGGAAAAGGTCAGGGAGAGAGAAGAGGAGAAAGAAAAGCTGAGGAATAAGAAACAAGCTCAATTAGTGGCTGCTTTATAAGTCCAACAGCCAACTCCAGGTAGCCCAAGAAAGGAAACCCCAGGAGAGTGCTACAACTGTGGAAAGACTGGACACTGGCAACGCAAATACCCAGAGGAGAGAAAGACATGGACACCATGCCCCAACTGCAAGAAGTTTGGCCACTGGGGAAAAGACTGCCCGGAAGGCTGAAGGGCCCCCTGGTCAGATCACCAAAGCATCAAGGCCTTGAACTGAAAAGGCCCAAAGCTCCCCCTCCCTCCCCCCGGCTCACAGAATTGCCACCGAGGGGACAGATCCTAGGGCGACCTTGAACATCACTGGCAGGGCCATAAATTTTCTTTTCTTTTTTAACATTTTTTTAATTAGTTTCAGGTGCACAAAACAATTTAATAGTTAGACATTTATCATTTATATCCCTCACACAGTGACAAACCCCTTCAAATACAAAAGCGCCTATTCCCTGCTGAACTCTTTCTCCAGTGCTCTCTCTTTCAAATTCTGCCAAATAGTCAGGGTAGAGGGACAGCCCATGACACAGAGGTTTCCCCTCCTCTATGCTGTTCACAGGGAGAGGCTCTATTTTCTCACTCATTCTTAGTTATGCCAGAATGCTCCAGCCCCCTTCTGGGCAGGGATGTTCTCCAGAAAGAGGGAGCACATCTAATATTTGGAAATCCTCTCCCTAATATACTTGTATTACTCTCTGACAAAGAGATTTCTGTCCCAGAGAAACCCAAAGGGTTAGACCTAGTAAAACCCAGAGGTTTGGACAGCAGAAATCCCAGAATGAGCCAAATATGCTATTCCAGTTAAAATTCAACTCAAAGGTCCCTCCCATTACCCCCACCAGAGGCAATATACATGGAAACCAAAGCCAAAGAGGGTCTGCATTCCCTTATTAACAGATTTCTCAAGCATGGTCTGTTAAAACCATGCTCATCTCCCTATAATACCCCAACCTCCTCATAAATAAAAGTTCCAGGGAATATAGATTAGTCTCAATCTAAGAATCACTAGTAAGACTGTGGTACCCTCTACGCCGCAGTTCCAAACCCATATACAATCCTTGGGGAGACACCTCTAGACAGAGAAAGGTTTTCAGTCCTAGATTTCAAGGATGCATTCTTTTGTATACCCCTCAATCCATCCTCTCAATGTTTATTTGCCTTTGCATGGGATGGGGGCAAGCAGCAGCAGCAGCTCACTTGGACCATCCTCCACAAGGGTTTCGGGACAGCACACTCCTTTTTGATCAGGCTTCAGCTAGGGACTAGCCTGCCTGTCCCTATAGCAGGGATCGCTTATTCAGTTTGTAGATGATTTACTCACTTGCTACCCCACCCAAGAACTAGCACAACCACACGCTATGTAAACCTTAAATTTCCCAGCCAAACAAGGCTACGAGGTTTCTAGAACAGAAGCCCAGCTAGTCAGTCAAAAGGTCCAATGCCTAGGACTAATCCTTACCCCAGGAGAACAAAAGTTATCACCTGACAGGGTCAGGCAATTACTCAGCGGCTCTCTGCCACAACCAAGAGGCCGTTGAGAACACTCCTCAGTCTCTCAGGTGCTGTAGGCTCTGGCTTATTGGATATGGGCTCAGGGTGTGGCCTCTATAGGAGCCCTCAAGGAGAGCAGGAAATAGGGCCCCTTTGTTAGGGGGTCAGAGCAACAATAAGCCTTTGAGCAATTAAAGAGAGATTGTACTCAGGTCCTGGCCTGAGGGCTGCCTCAGCCCACAAAACCCTATTGGCTATTTGTCACTGAAGAACAAGGTACAGCCCTAGGGTATTAACCCAGGCATTAGGTCCCACTCAGTGCCAGGTCCATATTTATCTAAGAGATTAAATTCAGTAACACAGGCCTGGCCATATTGCCTCTGGGCAGT
Organism: Rhinolophus ferrumequinum; assembly: GCF_004115265.2. Classification (NCBI taxonomy): domain Eukaryota; kingdom Metazoa; phylum Chordata; class Mammalia; order Chiroptera; family Rhinolophidae; genus Rhinolophus; species Rhinolophus ferrumequinum. Next base: position 67,645,537 of record NC_046299.1, on the reverse strand, counting down.
AGCAACAACTGCCCTTCTAGTACATGAGGCCTCTAAAATAACCCTAGGACAGACCTTGGAAGTTTTCACCTCCCACCAAGGGGCTACCTTACTGGCCCTCAAGAGCCCCAGCTGGATGACAGACAGCAGGATATTAAAATATCAAGTCCCACTGGTAGAAAATCCTGACATTACTGCCCAAGGGTGCACCACCCTTCACCCTGCCACCTTACCACTTTGCCTAGCGGAGGGCACCCCAATACACTCTTGTGAAAAAAACCATCCACCTGACTTATGCCAGCAGGAGAGACGTAAAGGACCAGCCACTAAAATCTCGGATGAGACTTGGTTTACTGGTGGTAACAGCCTTGTAAGAGAAGGAGTTGGGCATGCAGAATATGCCACAGTCACCCCATTCGAAATTATAGAGGCCAAAGCATTGCTCCCTGGGACTTCGGCTCAAGTAGCTGAATTAAACACTCTAACTAGGACTTTACAGTTTGGAAGAGACAAAAGGGTTCATATCTACACACACTCTAAATATGCTTTCTTAGTGCTCCATGCCCATGCAGCTACCTGGAAAGAAAGCAGATTCCTCACTGCCAAAGACACTCCCATAAAATATTATGGAAAACCTCAGATATTATCCCTCCCAGAGATTGCCACCTGTAACCCACTGCCGGAGACATCAAAAGGGACAGGATGAAATAGCTCAGGGAAATCATCAGGCAGATCAGGCGGTCAAGGCCACCCTCTCTAAGGCAAAACTAAAGGGGGCCTCATTCCTTCTTTACCAGGCCCCACTCTTCGCCCATCATATACCTCAGAAGAGAAAAACTGGGCCATTCAGAGGGGAGACACTCTGAACCCTCAGGGATGGTATGAGATGAATCAAAGACTACACCTTCCACGGTCCCTCCAGTGGAAAGTCATTAACAGACGTCATGATTCCTGTCATATTGGATAGGATAATATGCACCAAATCTGCAGGAAAATGTTTACTGGAAAAGGCATATATAAGATGGTTAACCAGCTATGTCATGCCTGTGTGCTTTGTACTTACAACCCCCAGGGTGATAAAACCAAATTGGCACTTTAAGAAAACTGACCCAGGAGCTGCGAAGTCTATGGATAGAGCTGGGCTTCCTGTTACTCTCTGGTCCTGACTTCCTGTTAAAACTTTATGGTTCTAACTTCCTGTGGGGGGAATATAGATATATATAGGGGTTATATGGGTGAAGGGTGAAACATTGCACGTGGGTGAACGGCCAGAAGTGTGTGTTCTCACTGCTGCAGTGTTTTTGCTTTTTCCTTTGCCTGAACAAAACCTCTTTTTGGCAGACTATCTAGAAAATTATTTCGTCCAATCGACATTTTGACGGCTCGTCCAGGATCCAAAGAAGAATGAACTCTGGTGGCTTCTGAAAGGTGAGCAAACCAGGTGAGGCACCTTACAGAGCCGTTTGGGCTTGATCCTCTTTTGCTCCCAGACTCAGAGGCCTCAGGTAAGCTCTTTTCTGGATCTGAGCCAACGCCTTTGCTTCTGACACTCTCCAGGCTTTATTCAGGAATTGTTTTTTAAAAAATTGTGTGTGTGTGTGTGTGTGTGTGAACGTGTTACAGTCCTATTTGTTAGTCTATGCTGTCTGAGTACACGTTGTGGCATGTCGGCTTGTATTCTTCAGAAAGCAAGCTGTCCTTTGAGGCAAAAACTGGCCTTCGCCTAAAGTTCCTTTGGGGATAGAGGTTATTTCTACTGAAATTGGTCAGTTTGGGCTGTTATTAGACTGTCATCTCATTGAGAAAGTGAGAGGAGTTCCACCCAGCTCATACTATAACTTAACTCCCTGAGAATTGGTTATTTCCCTGGATCTGGCCTTCAATCTTTGGCCTGATTCTGTGATCAGACTGTTCCAGAGACAGGCAGGCTGAAGACCTGCAGGTTCCTTGAACTGTGAACTGTTTCAGGCCCAATATTAAAAATGAGATCGCTGCTGTCTAAGCCTTCTAAAACTGTCCTTCCAAAAGGGACAGAAGCTGAGTATATGTTTAAAACCCACAGGGAATTTTCATGCATGTATTTAACTAAATGGACAGATCTGACTAAGAGTAAGTTAGACAATCAGTGGCTGCTTTGGGGAACTTTTGAGATTCCCAAACTTAATTTTCTTAAAACTAAATTGGGTAATAATTAAGCACTGTAATTAAGAAAGAGGAATGGTATGCTTATTTTGAGTGGTATATTGAGGCCTCCAAACAAGACTATGAATCTAAAGTTGCCCATTTACAAAATAAAGTCTTAAAGTTAACCAGAGCTGCTAAAAATTAAAAAAGAGACAAAGTGGCACCTGAAACCGTGTGCTCTTCCCCGCAGCACGGCCTTGGCCCCCCCCCACTCCTCCTTTGTCTCCAGCTCTGCCTCTGTCTCCATCTTGTCTCTCACTGCTGCCTCATCCACGTTCAGCTCAGCCCCCAGCAGCACCTTCTCTGGAATCTTCTCTTCTTTCCTCTTCCTCAGAAAGTATCAGTACTTTCCCATTTAGATTAAACTCTCTGGAGATCCTAGTAAACACACGTCTCTTACGTCCCCTGGACTAAAGGTGAATCAAACAAGCCATTGTAAAGGCATTTCCTAAGGTAACTGAGGCCCCTTACAAGTTTGCTGAGGAATTTGACATATTACTATTCAGGCCTATCAACCTGGGTTTCCTGATTTGTGTTAGCTAATCAGTATGCTACTTGGTGAAGGCCAGGCTCAACATTGGATGAGAACTGCCAGATGGGAGCATCCTGATAGAGATTTAGAAAAGCAAACGTCCAATTATTGGGAGGAAGCCAGGGAACTTGCTTGAAAACTATATTGAGCAATTCCTAAGGCCTTCTCAAGGTCTATGGATTGGAGCAAAGTTCACACTAGCTCACAAAGGCCTGATGAATCTGTTCATGACTATTATAATAGGTTTCAGGTGGTTTTTAAGGAAACTTCTGGTCTTTCTTAGGATGCTGACACCACACGTGTAACTTTTAATTCTTTGTCAATGGGCTAAATAAAAACCTTTTCCCTCCTGGTTAGGAGATCCAGGATGGGATGGGGAACCATGCCTACCCTAGACTTGGTGATTTTGGCCAACGAGCTTGCCAGTACCCTAGGCGGGACATTTAGAAGCAAGATTCCCAAGACTTCAGACTTTCAGCAGTGGCAAATGAGAGGCCCTATTGGAAATCAAAGAACTCCAATTTTTTGCCACTACTCCAAGGAGAAAGGACACTGGAAAAGGGATTGCTGTAAGTTTAAGCATATAAGACACTCTGCCTACTAACCAGTCTCTTTCAGGCCTTCCTAATTCCCAGTGACGGGGCTCCAAGGAATTACAGGGGCTTTTTCCAGTCCTTCCCCTTAATCATCTTGGAGATTCTTCTCTTCAAATTGGGGAGAAAACTGTTTCTGTTCTTATTGATACTGGTGCCACACTCTCGGTGCTCAACCCCACTGTTATAAATAGAACCCTGCCTCGGAGTAATAAGACATTTCACATAGTGGGGATTACAGATAAACCTCAACATTCGTGAACTTATTCCCTTTTGTCTAGGTCCCTTAAGAGATGAACATCATTTTCTCCTTAGTTCTTCTGTCCCTACCCATTTAATAGGCACAGACTTCATAGAGAAGTAGCATGCTGGAATATTCTTTTCTCAAAAAGGAGAAATAATGTTAGAGTTTGATGGTAACTGTCAGAATCACCAATCAGGTGAATTACATGACTTTTTAGCATCTTTTATTTGTTCTGTCTCTGATGGTACAGTAACTGAATCTGAAAACACTGATCAGTGGTCCCTATTGGACCAACTACCATCATCTTTATGGGCAAAATCTTTAACTGATTTTGGCAAATTTCACAGTACATCTCCTATCAAGTTTCAAATTGATCCTTCAAAGCCTCTGCCCAGAATGAATCAATATCTTGTAAGTAAGGAGGCCTTCCAAGGTATAAAGCCCATAACAGAAGATGACATAACTCAGGGTCTTATTACTCCTTGCACTACTCCTTGTAACACTCCTATTCTACCTGTGAGAAAGCCAAAGGGATGAGGGTGCAGGTATGTCCAGGACCTCTGAGCAATAAACCACATTGTTATTCCTCGGCACCCTGTTGTTCCTGACCCTCACATGCTGCTGGCATCCATCTCAACTGGAAGCAAATTCGTTACAGTAATTGATTTATGAAGTCATTCTTTGGCATCCTAGTTGAGGAAGCTAGCCAATATCGTTTTGCTTCACTTGGGAAGGAAAGCAATTTACCTGGACTATAATGCCTCAGGGTTTCACTGATAGCCCTTCTTATTTCTCACAGATTCTGAAAACTGATTTGGATGATGTAGTTTTCCCTAAAGATTCCAATATGTGGATGATTTCCTTTTTTGCTCTCCTCGGATTTCCTCACAGGATGATAGCATCTGTCTGTTGACATTTTTGGCCTTAAAGAGACATAAGGCTTCTAAAGAAAAATTACAATTTGCTCAAACTCAGGTTCAATATTTGAGACATCTTACATTGGAACAGGGTCTATGCCTGGATCCAGACAGGCTCCATGGCATCCCAGGTTTCCCTAGGCCCCAAATTAGTGCCAATTGAAAGGTTTTCTTGGGCTAGTTGGCTGTTGCCAAAATTGGATCCCAAATCTCTCATGGCAAAACCTCTATATGTCCATTTAAGGAATGACAGTCCTGACCCAATTTCATGGGAAGAACAGGATGACATGACCCTTAAGGCCTTGAAGGAGAGTTTAATGAACCCCCTGCTCTTGGGCACCCTACCAGATTCCCTTCTTCCTTTACGTGCATGAAAAGGAAGGACATGCCCTTGGGGTGCTCACTCAGAAACATGGAAATCAATATAGACTCCTAGGATACTATAGTCAACAAGTGGACCCTGTGGCTCAGGGATAACCCACCCCCTCTTTCCTGCCTCAGAGTCATTGCTGCTACTTCCCTCCTGGTTAAGGCCACAGAGAAGATTGTTGTGGCATCCCCTCTAACCATCTTTGTGCTTCACGCAGTAGAAGCTCTCCTGAATTCTCATCATATCCAGCACTTTTCAGTCAGTCATCTCACTTTCTATGAAATCCTTTTGTTAATTGCTTCCTATATAACCATTTCACATTGTAATAACCTTAATCCAGCTACTTTTCTTCCTTCTGAGACTGAGGAAGCCTCTCTTGACTGCCTGATGTTAACAGATCACCTTCTGACTCCTCATAATGATTTGCAGAAAACTCTTCTGGGTAAAGCTGATCTTTCATGGTTTACAAATGATCTATATTTAAAAACGACAATGGTGAGTACTGTGCTGGTTATGCTGCTGTAACTCCTTCTGAAGTCATTGCCTCTGGCCACTTCAGCACAGCAGGCTGAATTATACGCCCTCATTTGAGCTTGCATTTTAGCAAAGGGTAACGCTGTCAACATTTATACTGACAGCAGATATGCTTTTGGAGTGGCTCATGACTTTGGAATACTATGGAAACAATGTGGTTTCCTTCCCTCCAATGGAGGTAAAATTAAAAATGGACCATATGTATGGAAATTATTGGATGGGAATTATACATACTTCTACCTCATGCCTTAGCTATTACTGAGATTCCAGGACATTCTAAACTTGACTCCCTGGAAGCCAAAGGAAATCACCTGGCTGACATTTCTGCTAAAAATGCTGCCTTTAAAGGCATCAGTAGCAGTCAAAGTCCTGGCATGGTCCAGAGAGAAGCTTCAGCAGTTAATAACTTAGAAAAACTTGCCACAGAAGCCCAACAATCAGTTTCTGGAGAAGAAAAACATGACCGGAAATCCAACGATTGCTGGTTTGATAAGAACTCTGGTTTGAACCAAATAATAACACAGTCCCACCAGAAACGCTAAACCCCCCCCTAACCAATGTACACGCATTGAGCCACTGGTCTCCTGACAAAACGGTGACTTTTATGCACCAATATTGGTGGGTAGATATTAATGAGGTTGTGAAAAGTGCCTACCTTAGGTGTCCCACCTGTCCAAAGTACAACTCAGGAAAGCCTATTCATACTGCCCCTGGACATTTTAAATTGCCAAACGGACCATTTGAGGTCTGGCAAATGGTTTCATACAGCTTCCCCCATCTCATGATATGTACGTTTTCTCACTGGGCTGAAGCTTTCCCTTGCAGATAAGGGAATGCATCTGCAGTGGTTAAATACTGTTAGAGAAGATTATTCCCATTTGGGGAACTCCTCTTGAATTCTACAGTGATCAAGGAACCCATTTCACTGGTCAGGTGCTGAAGCAAGTCTGCTTGGCCACTCCTATAACATTTTCACTGTGCATCCCCAATTTTCAGGATTGATTGAACGTACTAATAGCATTATTAAGACTTAACTAGCAAAATTCGTGTAAACTCTTGAAATACCTTGGCCAAAAGCATTGCTGTTAATCCTTTTAAATCTCAGACCTACCCCTTTGGGACTCATAAGCTTTCACCTTTCGAGATAATTACAGAACACCCTATACTTTGGCTCCTGCTTCTCTTGATTCACAGTTGGTGAAAAAAGACATACTTCAACACTGTAAAGGCTTAATTGCTTCTATCAACAATAATCATACTTTAGTAGAATAATCATTTCACTGTGCACTCCAAGGAAATGAAAAACTAAAAATTCATACTCTACAACCTGGAGATTTTGTTTATTGGAAAAGACACCACAGAAAGGATTCCCTCCAGCCATGCTGGAGAGGCCCTTACCAGGAACTATTGACTAACCCCTGTGCTGCTAAACTGCAGGGAGTAGACTCTTGGATACACGTGTCACACCTCAAGAAGGCACCAAACCCTTATTGGAACTGCACACGGTCTGGTGACCTGAAACTAAGCTGTCAAAATTTAAAGCAGGTGACTTCTAAGGAGATGAGTTACCAAATCTTTCTGGTTGTTGAACCTATCATCAAGAACTTTGATCTATTTAAGATAATAATAGGCTTTGTCTCATTATCTATAAGCTTGAGCTCCTGGTTTATATCTACCATATTAGCTAGGTTGCTATGTTCTAATTCTACCTTTAATTCTTATTGTTTTTAAGCTCTGCTCCTGGTGCCCATCAACCCTGGACACCAGCTGTTCCCCATCCACGCACTCTCCCCTTCATGTAAGAGATGACACCAAGAGTAGGCCCTTCCTGACATCGACGGACAAAGGCTGAAGACTGGACAACCTGCGACTGGGAGACCTGACTGTTGATCAATGATGCTTTTGATTAAGAGAAAAGATCTTAATCAAAAAGGGGGAATGATAAAAGCAAACTGGCACTTTAAGAAAACTCACTCAGGAGCTGGGAGGTCTATGGGTAGAACTGGGCTTCCTGTTACTCTCTAGTCCTGACTTCCTGTTAAAACTTTATGGGTCTAACTTCTTGCAGGGGAATGGGGGCGAGGGGGTGGAACACTGCACGTGGGCAGCTGCCTGGAGGTGCACATTCTCACACTCCTTTTTGGTGGACTACCTGGAAAATTATTTTGTCCAGTCGACAAGGGGATTATGACTTCCCTGCTTATACAACACATCTAATCTTTATAATTAAAGGTAGAACTAGAACATAGCAACCTAGCTAATATGGTAGATATAAACCAGGAGCTCAAGCTTATAGATAACACATCCCTGCTTATACATCACAGGGAGGATTGGCAACTAAATTTTACCCAATTGCCCATATGCAAAGGGTTTAAACACCTTTTGGTATTTCCTGACACCTCCACCGGGTGGGTAGAGTCATTTCCCACCTGGACAGAGAGGGCCCAAGAGGATTCCAAGCAACTGTTAAGGGAAATCCTTCCTAGGTTCGGCCTACCCCAGTCCTTACAAAGTGACAATGGGCCATCTTTTACCTCACATATAACCCAACAGGTGGCTAAGGCCCTGGGGATAAGAAATTTCTTACATTCCTCATGGAGACCTCAGAGCTCTGGTAAAATAGAAAGAGCAAAGCAAACTCTTAAGAACACCCTAAGGAAACTCTGTCAAGAGATCTCTGGACCATGGCTTAACCTCCTACCAGTAGCTCTGTTGCAAGTTTGAATAAGCCTGCAGGCTTCCCTACAGCTCAGCCCTTATGAGGCTTTATATGGGACGGGCTTCCTCTGATCTGACAGACTGTTAGATTCAAAGGCTACAAACCTTCAATATGTCACCTCTCTGTGGCAGTTCCAGGAGGCCCTCAGGACCTGTGCACAAAAGGCTCTGCCCTCGCCTGCAGGGCAGAACTCACCCTCACCAACCCAGTACCGCCTGGCAGCCAGATCTTATCAGATCTTGGAAAGATGGTGCTCCACATCCCAACTGAGCCCCACTTGGAAGGGCCCCTTCATGGTATTGCTTTCAGCAACCCAACCACCTGCCGGGGGGACCCAGGGTCCTGCCCCCGGCTCCAGTTAACAGGCACAGTGACCCCGACTTTGCCGGGAGTGCCCGAGGTCCCTCCGGACTCCCACAGGCCAATGCAGCAGAGTTCCCCGATACCATTTCTTGCGGACTGGTGCAGCGACTCCGCCTTCCACCGTGAGGACCGGAGGGCTCCAGTCGGCTGTCTCAGTGACCCAGGCCCACGCTTGGCTCCGGATGGTTGGCGCACCGATCCCAACCCTGTCGGAGGGGCCCAGGGACCTGCCATCAGCTTTGGCCGGCAACAGTGGCAACCTCCCACCACCTGCCGGGAGGCCTCAGATCCTACCCCTGGACCCAGCTGGCCAGCACGGTGACCCCCCCCTCTGCCAAAAGGCCCGGGTGTCCCACCCACCGCTCTGGCTTGCCAGCACTGCGAACCGGTCCCCCGCCAGCAGGGCCCCAGCTTCACCCAGACTGCACCGTGACCCCGCCCCCGCCAAGATGGCCCGGTGACCCACGAGCACGATAACCCCGCCCCACGCCAGGAGGAGCAGGGGTCCTGCACCCGGTTCTGGCCAGTTGATGTAGCAACCCCACCACCAGCTGGGTGGCCCGGGGGTCCCAGCTGCAGCCGGCCCGCACGGTGTTTCCACCCTCCCACCCCCACCCAGGGAAGGAGGACTTGGGGTCCAGTCCCTGGCTTCAGCAGATCAGTGTGGCTACGCCGACCGCTGGGCGGTTCCGGTGTTCTCCAGACACCCGCCAGCTGGCGCCATGATCCCGCCCCGTGTTGTGAGGGCCGGTAGTCCCAGCTCCAGCTGGCTGGCTTGTGAACCCACTTCCCACAGGGAGTGCACATGATCCGGCGCAGGGCTATGGCCGCAGGCACCGCGACACCACCCCACACTGGGAAAATGCAGTGTCCGGGCTTTGGTCGGCGGCGCAACAATCCCGCCCCCACTAGGAGGGCTCAGGTTACTGGCTTTCGCGGTGACTCCGCCCCCCCGCCAGAAGGACCCGAGGGTTACACCCTCCACCCGCACAACATCCACCCGCCGTAAGGGCCAGGATCCCGACCCCCACTAGTGCCGCTCGGCGACTCTGCCAGCATCTAGGTGGGACCAGAGTCTCCCAGGTTTGGCTTGCTGGCATGGCGACCCCTACTCCCACCATGAAAGCCGGGGATCCCACCCTCCACTCCAGCCGGCAGGTGAGGCAATCCCGCACCTCGCTGGGAGGTCCTGAGTCCTACTTTTGGTCTGGGTTGGCGACTCCACCCACACCGGGAAGGCCTGGGGATTCACCCCTGGCTCAGGTGGACAGATGTGGTGAACCCGGCCCTGCCGGTAGGGCCCCCAGCTCTGGCCTGCCGGTGCCGCGAACCCGCTCCCCGCTGGGGAGCCGGGGGTCTCGTCTCTGGGTCTCTGGTTCCGGTCACTTGACGCAGCATCACTGCCATCCATGGGAGGGCCCTGGGCCAGGTCCCCGGCTCCCGTGGTCTGGCGCGGCAACTTTGCCCTTTCGGCAAGGGGTCCCATCTCCGGCTCCGACCGGCCAGCGAGGTGTCCCCACACCCCGCTAGGAGGACCTGGGGTCCCGTCCCCGGCTTAGGCCGGCTGACATGGCAACCCCACCCAACGCCAAGAGGGCCCGGGTCCCGCGAACGTCTCTGGCCGGCAGGCGCGGTGTCTTGCCCCACTGGGAGGGCTGGGGGTCCTGCCCTTGGCCCCGAAGTACCCGCACGATGACCCCACCCTCCACCGGAAGGGCCTGGGGTTTCACCCCCGGCTCTGGCAGACCCGCGCGTCAATCGCGGCCCTGCTGGGAGGGCCCAGGCTTCCGGCTCCAGCCAGCCGGTGCGGCTACCCTGCCCCCCGCCCGGAGGGCCAGGGGACTGGTCCCTGGCTCTACCCGTCTGGCGCGGCGTACCCGTTTCATGCTGGTAGAGCGCGGGATCCCACCACCTGTGCCAGCTGATTGGCGCAGCGATCCTGCACCCCGCTGGGAAAGCCCAGGTACCCGCCCCCGGCTCCTGTCAGTTGGCGCGGCGACGTCGTCCTGCACCAAAAATTCCGTTGCCTGGACAGGAATATCCGGGGTCCCGCAGCTGGCTCGGGCCAGCCACCACGATGGCCCACGGTCTCGCCCCCAGCCCGGGTGGGCCGGCGCAGGACACCGTCCCCCATAGAAAGGGTCTGGTGTCCCATCCCCGGTTCAGGGCAGCTGGCGCGGGGGACCCACCCCACACTCGGTGGGCCCGTGGTCCCACCCGGGACACAGGATGGCTGGCGCGGGTACTCCGGCCCTTGCCGTGAGGACCCCAGGTTCTGTCCCCAGTTCCGGCTGGACAGCGTGGCAACATCACGCCCCATTGGGAGGGCCCTGTGTCCTGCCTCCAGGTCTGCCATTGGGCGCAGCGACCCTGCCTCCTCCCAGGAGGGGAGCGCTTGGTGTCCACTCTTTCTGCCAAATGGGCCCGGGGCCCGGACCTTCCATGCCAAGGCAGGCGTGGGGTCCTCTCCCTTTGCCAGACGGGCCCGGAGTACCGTCCCTCCCCTCCTAGGCCAGTTTGGAGTCTCCGCCCTTCTCCAGTGGGGTCCGGGGCCGTCTCTCCTTGTTTGGGCCAGCCCGAGGTCCTCTCCCTCCTCCAGGAGGGCCCAAAGCACTTCCCTAAAGGCCGGGGTTGGCCAGGGTACCTTCCTTCTGCCTCGAGGTCCCAGAGTCCCGACCCTCCACCCTGGGGTGGGCGCGGGGTTTCCTCTTACTGCCAGGGGGGTCCGGGGCCCTGTACCTCCCAACTGTGGTCGATACAGGTTCCTTTTCCTTTGATAGGAGGGTCCGGGGTGGCACACATGGTATCCCTTCCCTCCACCAGGAGGGCCCGGGGCCCAGTCACTCATCTCCAGATGTGCCCGGTCCATTCCTCACCAGGAGGGTTCGGGGTCACGTCCCTCCTAGCCGGGGCGGATACAGGGTACCCTCTTTTTGCCAGAGGGCACGGGCTTCGTTGCTCCCCACTGGAGTGGGCAAAGGGTCCCCTCCTTCCAGGAGGGCCCGGGTCCTTCCCTCCACGCCAGGGAGAGTGGGTGCTGGGTTCAGTTCCTGTGACTGTAGGGCCCAGGTCCCGCCCCTCCTGGCCGGGGTTAGTGCTGGGTCACCTCCCTCAGCCAGGAGTGCTCAGGAAACCATCCCTCCCGGGATGGGGGGCGGGTGCAGGCTCCCCTTCCTTTGCCAAGAGGGCCCAAGGGGCCCTTACTTCCCTGCTGGGGCAGGCACAGGATCCACTCCCGGAGTCTTGTCCCTCCCGGCAATAGTGGGAATGGGGTCCTCTCCCTCCACCAGGAGAGCCCCAGCCCGGGTCTTACCCGCTGGGGCAGGTATAGCGTCCCCTCCACCAGGAGCCCACCGGGCTGCTTTCTTCCTTGCCGGGGCCTGCGCGGGGTCCTCTTGCTGCCAGTGCCCAGGCACCATCCCTCCTTGCCCAGGCAGGCACGTGGTCGCTTCACTCAGCCAGCAGGGGCAAAGGGCCCCATTCTTCCCTGCCTAGGCGAGAACTGGATCCCATATTTAGGGGTAGGGTTGGTGTTAGGATTAGGGTTCGTTTTAGCAGTGAGTTTAGATATAGGGTTAGGCTTAGGTTTAGGGCTAAGGTTGAAGTAGGTATAGTGTTAGGTTTAGGGTTAGGATTGGGGTGAGACAGTTTAGGCATAGGGTTGGGGTTAGTTACGATTAGGGTTGTGATTAGGGTTAGTGTTAGTGTTGAGGTTAGGTGTAGGATTGGTGTAGGTTTAAGGAGAGGGTTATGGTCAAGGTTGTGTATAATGTTGGAGTTAGGGTTCGTGTTAGGTTTAGGTTTGAGGTTAGCATCTGGTTTCAACGGATGTACAGTATACGGGGTCGTATTCTGTCAACCCAATTTGTGACAAAAATTTAATTTTATTCATTGAATCAGAGCATCCATGCCTACCATGGGAGTGTGATAAAATTAGGTCACTTTAGGCAGTAGTTCTGTTGGTTAAGGTAAAATTTTAAGTATTTGTCCTAAATGTCACTTTCTGTTTGGGCTGCTATCACAAAATACCATAAACTGGGTGGCTTATAAACCATTTTTTTTCCCCTCAGTTCTGGAGGCTGAGTAGTCCAAGATCAAGGTGCCAGCATACTAGGTGTTTGGTGAGGAACCGCTTACTGGTTCCTGTCTTTTTGCTATGTTCACAGGGCAGAAGGGGCAAGGGAGCTTCTCTGAGGTCTTTTTTAAGGGCACTAACCCCATTCATGAGGACTCAGTCCTAATGACTGAATCACCTCCCAAAAGCCACACTTCCAAATACAATCACAATGGGGACTAAATTTCAACTTAAGAATTTGATGTGTGTTGGGGAGGGGGGTACACAAACATTTTGTCTATTAACACTCTTATACTCAATAGCTCTCCTAAGATTTTAGGGAGTAATATGCTTAAATTTAGTGGAATGCCCTCATATAACTAAATTGAGCCCTGTATTAAGGCCATGAAAGTTTGCCAATTGGTGCATTTCAGCAAATATTAAAGTTAATTCAGAAACTATATAGAGGTATAAAAGCCAATCTGCCCTTTTATCTTTCATTGTATAATTTTAGTAAATTTTGGATTTCCAATGGGGTGAAACTGTGGACTTTTGTTTCAGTTATTTTGTTTCCTCTCCCTGTGTCTAAGTTCCCCTTCCCCTTCATTCAATGGCAAGTCACCCAAGGGTAGGCCAAATAACAATTCTCCCTTAAGCACAACAGCCTGTTAGGGTGGTAAGATACAGTGACACCCTCCGCCCCCAAAAATGCAGTGGAATACAGACAAAAGTGCAAGCTTGCCAGCAACTGCTGGTTCCATCCCACGTGGCATTTGCATATCACGAACTCAGTTAGCCAAGAGCAACTAGTTAACACTGAACAGGTGACCATGGTCTTGAATGAACCATCCTGTTCATGATGCCAATTGTATTGCTTGACTCCTATTCACTCACTCTTGGTGGAGGGATAGGAATGGATATAGGATATGGAATGGCTGAACACATGACACCTGACACTGAAGAGATGAGACCTATATGTTATAGTCACACATACAGACCAGGTGACGAGGACACCACCTGCCATGCAGGGCCACACAGGTGTCACACTTGGGAAGAGAGGGAACTAGGAATTGTGGTAAGTGGTTCTGTAGTATCAAGAGGGTGCAGTGACACTTGGCTCCTGTGAGAGGATGTGAATGGCTTGTTTAAATAATTATGAAGGCTGGTGGAAAAGTGAAATTTGCTTCTCAGGGATAAGCAAGAACTATACCTACACCAGATCTTTCTTACTAAGGATGGAAAACTGTCTGACTACAAGGCCTTATCTATGAGAGGACAATAAGGAGAGAAACTTGCAGTTAAGCCATTAGAAGACTCTCAGTTTCAGATGTCAAAGAGCCTATCATACTGAGCCACAGTTGCTATAACTTGAAATATTTTGAAGACTATAAAAAAAACAACTAAAGACCAGACAATAGCAGCCTGTTGATGTGACAGGTCCTCAAGGTCTCTCCTCTTGAAATTACAACTAGGACAGCTGGAATTCAACAAAGGATTCCCTGCTCAACACAAACACATATGAGAGATCCTTGCATTGAAATATCTGAAGATGGGCATATCTGAGCAAACAGGGAAGGAGGGAAGGGAGAAAGACAGAGATAGGTACCACGGATGCAGTCCAGAGCTCACTGTGGGACTTGGTAGCAGGGGAAGAGTAAGTTTACAATGCACACACTCTGCAGTCCTAACGAGCAGAGGAATACAATGTACATTCCTGCCTGAGTCATCAGCACACACTGCAGCTGAACCCAGTAACAGGGGCAGAGATGGAATATAAAATTGTGACAACTGTGGTCTAGTAGCCAACATTTCCAGGCAGAAAACAAAGCCACTGAAGTATAGCTGCCTCCCTTCACCAGAGCTTCAAACACTTTTAAAAAGCAGATTTTATTACCACAAATGCCTAGGCAGAGAAAATAACCTATCAAATACTATGAATAATCAATGTAACAAGGAAGCTCAGAAAGATGAAAAATCTGCAAGAAATAAAATTAAAGACATGGAAACATGTGATTTAAATGACAGACAATTCAAGATTGCAGTTCTGAAAAAACTCAAGATACAAAAAAATTCAGAAAGATATTTAATGAACTGAAAATCAATGCGCAAAAGGAGTACTGTATCAAAGAGATTAAAACTATAAAAAGGAACCAAAGAGAAATTCTGGAGCTAAAGAACTCAATAAAAGAGACGAAGAATAAAGTAGTGAGCTAAACAGAGCTGACCAGATGGAGTACCCAACTAGTGATATCGAAGATAGAAATCTACAAATGATTCAGATGGAAGAAGAGAGATTTAAGAGTAAAAAAACAATGAAAGAACTCTGTAAGAACCATCTGACTCTATCAGAAAGAGCAACACAAGACTAATTGCTATAGCTGAAAGAGAAGAGAGGGAGAAGGGAACAGAGAGACTATTCAAACAAATAATCAACAAGAACTTCCCAAACCTGTGGAAACAACTGGATCCTTGAGTCCAAGAAGCAAACAGAACATCTAATTATCTCAATCCAAAAAGGCCTTCCACAAGGCACATTATATTAAAATTGTGAAAAATTAATGACAAAGGAAGAATTCTCAAGGAAGCCAGTGAAATGAAGATGGTAACCTATAAAGGAAATCCCATTAGATTATGATTGGATTTTCAACATAAACCCCAAAAGCTAGGAGGAAGTGGAATCAAATATTCAAATTACTGAGAGAAATGACCAGCCAAGAATAATATATAAAGCAAAGTTACCCTTTACATGTGAAGGAGAAAAAAAGACTTTTCCAGAAAGATACAAAAGCTGAAGGAATTTACCTCCAAAAGACCTGCATTACAGGAAACACTGAAAGGTGTACTTCTACATGAAACCAAAAGACAAAATGATACAAAACTATGAGTAAAATGACTGATAGACAGAAGCATGAAATTGCAATCCTTGTTCAGAATAGAGTATTATACACTTAAATATGACATAAAAGTTAAAGAAGGTAAAAACATTTTAAAAACGAGACAACAGCTACTGCACTTTGGAAATGAACTCACAGTATAAAAAGGGATGATTTCTGACAATAAAAACGTAAAAGGGAAATGGGCTAAGGTCTGAATTTGCACAGATGAAAGGAGATAAGATGCAATCAGAAAAGATGATTATACACATGAAAATTTCTTTTACACAAACCTAATGGTAACCACACAAAAAACTTTAAAACTGAGACACATAACATAAAAGAGGAAACAGAAAAAAAATCATAAAATGCCACCAAATTAAAAGACAGAAACACAAGAAAAAAGAAACAATGGACACACAGAGCTACCAGAAAACAAAAAATAAAATGGCTATAAAAAATCCTCACGTCAATAATCATCCTAAATGTAAATGAACTAAACTCACCAATAAAAAGCATAGAGTAGTATGTTGGATCTACAAACAAAACCCAACTATATTCTGCCTTCAGGAGGCGTATCTCAGCTGCAAAGACAAACATACTCATAGACTCAAAATGACGGGGTACAAAATAACTCCAAGCAAATGGCATTCAAAGAAAGGCGGGTGTATCCACACTTATATCTGACAAAATAGATTTTGTAAAAAGGTACTAACAAAGACTGATATTTTATATTGACAAAGGGAACTATATATCCAGAAGACATAACACTTATCAATATAGGTCTGAAGAATAAGTTTGCAAACTTGCCACCGTGCGCTTACACTGGCAGCACTACACAAACAGCTCGGTAAGGTGTCATAACCTTGGTAGATCAGCGTCTCACAACTGTGTTTGTGTTGACGTGTCTTGCTGAGTGGCATTCATTATTGTTGTTGCGTGGTTTTGTGTGCCCTCATGAGAATGTATGAGCTTGAATTAGAGCAACGAGCATACATTCAATTTCTTTTTAAACTTGGCAAAAGTGGAAGTGAAATGTTAGTCCAAGTTTATGGGGATAATGCCATGAAGAAAATGGCAGTGTACAAATGGATTAAACCTTTTTCTGAGGGGAGAGAACATTGGCTCTACCACCACCACACAGACACACACACACTCGAATGACCATTAGTGATTATATTAATAAAGTGCAGAAACATATGACTGACAAAAACTTTCATACAGAAACCAGATGTTATAAAAAAGATAAAAAGAGGTAAAGAATTTAAGTTAATTCCAAAAAAAGATAATAAGGCTTAGAAAAGCAAAAAGGCATAACTGAAAATACACTTTAGTGGTTTTCAATATGACTTCTGAGAATGCATTTCCCCCTCATCATGGGAAAACTGCTACGGGATGATGTGAGTTTTCAATTTTATAAATATACAAGAAAGCACACTGCTATATGCAGGTAATGCTGTTTATTTAATATTTTATTTTTCAGGGTAGTTTTAAGGTTACAAAAAATTGACAAGATAGTACAAAGTTCCTATATGTCCCTTTACCTCTAACCCTCTCCACAGTTTCCCTTATTGCATTAGGTGGTCCATTTGGTATAACTGATGAGCCAATACTGATACATTATTACTAAAGTCCATAGTGTTTACTCTATTTTACATGCTGAGTCCTGACAAATGAATGGCACGTATCCACCTCTGTAGTAACCTACAGAATAGCTTCACTGTCTTAAAAATACTCTGTAATCCACCTATGCATCCCTCACGCCCTCTCTCTCAGCCCTGGCAATCATTGACCTTTTAACTGTCCCATAGTTTTGCCTTTATCAGAATGCATTATCATTGGAATCATACTGTATAAAGCCTCTTCGGATGGGCTTCTTTCATTTAGCAATATGCATCTAAGCTTCCTCCATGTCTTTTGTTACTTCATAGCTCATTTCTTTTGTATCACCCACCCACGAATCACTTCCTATAACCTTGCTATAATCGCTTACTAGCGTCAGGTTTTGTCATTGATTCTTTGAAATTTTCCATGTAGACAATTATGTTATCTGTGAACACAGTTTTATCTTTTCCTTCCAAATCTGTGTACCTGTAATTTCCTTTACTTGTCTTCCTGCATTATCTAGGACTTCCAAAGGATGTTGAAAAAGAGTGGTGAGAGAGGACCTCCTTGCCTTGCTCATTATCTTACTGGGGCAGCATCTAGTTTCTTACCATTAAGCATAATGTTAGCTGTAGGTTTTTTGTAGGTGTTCTTTACTATGTTAAGGAAGTCCCCTGTAGTCCTAGTTTTTTATCATGAATGGGCGTTAAGATTTTGTGAAATGCTTTACCGCATCTATTAATATGATTATATGGCATTTCTTCTTTAGCTTGTTGATGTGTTACATTAACTATCGAATGTTGGCCCAGCCTTGCCATACCTGGAATAAATCCCACCTGGTCATGGTGTACTAACATTTTGTTCAATTTACTAACATTTTGTTCATGATTTCTACTACGTCTATGTTCATGAGAGATATTGGTCTGTAGCTTTCTTTTAATGTCTTTGCCTGGTTTTGTTAATAGGGTGATGCTGGAAGTATTCCCTCTGCTTTTTCTTTCTGGAAGAGATTGTAGCAAATTGTTATCATTTCATCCTTAAATGTTTGGTAGAATTTACCAGTGAGCCCACCTGGGCCTGATAATGTCTGAGTTGGAAGATAAAGTATTGATTGAATTTGTTTAATAGATTGTCTGTCTATTCAGATTTATCCTTCTGTGAGTTCTGGCAGATTGTGTCTTTCAAGGAATTGGTCCATTTCATCTCGGTTATCAAATCTGTGGGCATAGAGTGGTCCACATAATCCTTTACAATCCTTTTGATGTCCAGGGGATTAGTAGTTAAGGCACCTCTTTTATTACTGATATTAGCAATTTGTGTCTTCTCTTTCTCAGTTAGTCTGGCTAGAAATTTATCAATTTTATTGACTTTTTCAAAGAACCAGCTTTCAGTTTTATTGATTTTCTTGATCGGTTGTTCTCAATTGCACTGATTTTGACTTTAATCATTATTTCTTTTGTTTTGCCTAATTTAGATTTAATTTGCTCTTCTTTCTCTAGTTTCCTAAAATGGACGCTTAGACTGTGTAATCTAAGATCACTAGATTGTGTAATCTTAGATTACTTGTGTAACCTAATTATGTAACTTAATCACGTGATTGACTATACCACCTTTACACTGTCAATAAAAGTCCCGTTCTAGCTCTACTGTGGTCCTGCTCCAACCTCAACCCTCCTTCTCATATAGTCAAAAGTCTCTAAGGGCCCAGACATCTCTCTGGGTACATCAGACCCCTGAATTTACAGTCTAACTTACACCTTTGAGTATTATCTAATCTGTCTGTGTCTTCTTTCCTGGGCCCTGTCATGGAGGTCAGCTACTTGTATGGATAAAATTTAGACTGAAGGCTAGAGTATTCACATACGTACACTCAAGGCACATCATGGCTTGGGATGAACCATGGGTGAGAAGAGAAAGGAGGCAAAGAGAATAGGGCCTAGACCTCTCATGCACAGAACACTTTATTATTCTGTTATTTTTATTTACAATTTTTAAGGGGTTGACATTAACTTTGTGGTCCTCCTTTTAAACTGTTCCTCCAGGTTCTACACATGTGGGGGATGTTGCAGAACTACTACTATTACTACTACTAAACTAGAAATATTCCTATTTCCTAGTCACAATTATATTGTCCCATTATGCATATGAAACACAGTTTATATAACATACCACTTATACACACATGAGGCCTGTGAACTTAAGGGATGCTTCACGTATGTATTTAATGCTATGGACTGATTATTCAATTTATCTCTTCTTTTAGAAAGCTTCATATTCAAATGGTTGCCAGGATTAGGGTTGCAGAAAGGGTATGATTATTAACACAAGGGAACTTCTCGTGGTAAAATCCTGATTTCTTTGTAAACCTGATGAAATACAAATTACAGATTCCTTTTTGATTGTGTAACCTAACTGTGCTGATGGTTATTCAAATCTACAAGTGATAAAATTTCATGTAATTACACCCACAAACAGAATGCATGTAAAATCTGCTGAAATCTGAATATGATCAGTGTCTAACGCAGTAGAAGGGTACCATCAATTTCTTGTACTTGAGAATACATTACAGTTAAGTTTGATATAATCATTAGAGGAAGCCTGGTGAAGGGCACATGAGAATTCTATGTACTATCATTACAACTTCTTGTGATTCTACTTCCTTGTTTTGCTCTTCTTTTGTTGTTTTAAAGCTTTACATTACACAATATACATCCATAAGTTACAATTTGTTACATTTCTTAAAGAAAATTACGGCATCAAAACCAAAATACAACTTTTGATGTTACATTATTTCTAAAGGAAATTTTCCAACTATGTCTCAGGTAGATTTCTCTTCAGTATAAATTCTGACATAACCTATTTTGTATTTTTGCTGAAAACTTTCACAAAATCAAAAATATCTGTAAGGTTTTATACCAATATTAGTTACCTGACATTCAATGGAATGTTACTTCTTAACAAAACTGTCCAATATTTGTTGCAGATTACGGGTTTGCCCCGTATAATTACTTTGGAGTAAAATAAGGACAGTTTATGGATGGTTACTGAACATTCAGGATGTCAAGAGAGCTTGCTCCACTGTGTGAATTCTTTGACGTGCAATAGGTGCTGAATTTTGGCTCTACAGTTCTAATATTCACTTCAATCACAAGATTTTTCTCCTGTGTGCGTTCTCTGATGTACAATGAGGTTTGACTTCTGAGAGAAGGTTTTTCTACATGTGTTACATTCATAGGGCTTCTCCCCTGTGTGTGATCTCTGATGTTTGGCAAGGTCTGATTTACGGTAAAAAATTTTCCCACATTCATTACACTGACAAGATTTCTCTCCTGTGTGAGCCCTGTGATGCACTGTGAGGGAGGATTTGTGACTGAAGGATTTCCCGCATTCAGTACATTCATAGGGCTTCTCCCCTGTATGTTTTCTCTGATGTAAAATAAGTCCTGACTTCACACAGAAAGACTTTCCACATTCATTACATTTATAGGGCTTTTCTTCTGTATGAGTTCTCTGGTGTACAATGAGAGCGGACTTATGACAGAAAGCCTTTCCACATTCACTACATTCATATGGTTTCTCTCCTATGTGAATTCTCTTGTGCTGAGTGAGTTGTGACTTCTGGCAGAAGGTTTTCCCGCATTCACTGCATTCATAAGGTTTCTCTCCTGTATGTGTTCTATTATGTTTAGTGAGGTATGATTTGTTGTAGAAGATTTTTCCACATTCCTGACATTCATAGGGTTTCTCCCCTGTATGTGTTCTATAATGTTGAGAGAGGGTGGACTTATGGCTGAAGAATTTTCCACATTCAGGGCATGCAAAGGGTTTCTCCCCTGTGTGAGTTCGCTGATGTACTGTGAGGTCAGACTTCAAGCAGAAGGTTTTCCCACATTTGTAACATTCATAAGGTTTCAACCCTGTATGAATTATCTGATGTCTGGTAAGTACAGACTTGTGGTAGAAAGTTTTGCCACATGTATTACATTCATAGGGTTTATCCCCTATATGAGTTCTTTGATGTTGTGTAAGATGTGACTTCTGACAGAAAGATTTCCCACACTCAGGACATTCAAAGGGTTTCTCACCTGTATGAATTCTCTGATGTACTGTAAGGTGTGAATTTATGCAGAAGCACTTCCCACATTCATGACATTCATAGGGTTTCAGTCCTGTGTGTGTTCTCTGATGTTTAGTGAGGTCTGACTTCTGGTAAAAAGTTTTCCCACATGCGTTACACCGATAGGGTTTCTCCCCTGTGTGTGTTCTCTGGTGTAATGTGAGGGCTGACTTATGGCTGAAGGCTTTCTCACATTCACTGCATTCATAGGGTTTCTCCCCTGTGTGTGATCTCTGATGTTTAGTGAGGTTTGACATCTCCCAAAATGTTTTCTCACATTCACTACACTGAAAGTGTTTCTCTCCTGTATGTATCCTCTGATGTCGAGTGAGGTGTGACTTGTCCCAGAAAGCTTTCCCACATTCATTACATTCAAAGTGTTTCTCTCCTTTATGAGATTTCTGAAGTTGTGAGAAATATAACTTCCTCCTGATATTATTCCCACTTCCATTACATTCACAGTGTTTCATATGTGCCCCATGATGCTTCAAAAGGGTAGAATTCACACATAAGGATTTCCCACAAATACTAAATTCACAGTGATTTTCCTTTGAGGGAGTTATCTGATGGAACGAGAAGGAGGAGTTCTCACAAGATGTTCTCTCATATTCATTATATTCACAGTCATTGCCTTCTGTGATCTCTCTCTTGTGTGTATTAAATATTGCCTTTTCAAGGAAGGCTTCTTGATGTACATTACAATCAAAGTTTTGCTCTAAAGTTTGAATCTTCTCATGTTGAATAGGGTCCTCATTATGATCGCAAGTTTTCCCATTTTTTAAAAATTCACTTTTCTCTCTAATATGAGTTTTCTTATGTACAGTACTGAGTAGTAATTTTCCACTGACATTAAATTCATCAGTCTTTTTTCCTAAATAGCTTTTCTTACTGATAATCAATTCTGAAATATACTTGAAACTCATTCCACAGGAGTCACACTGACAGAGTATTTTTCTGGAAGGAAAAAATTTTGTCTCCAAATTAAATGGTTTTCCTATTACATTACCTCGCTCTTTAGTCAGCATTTTGTTATTCATGTATACAACTTCCCACACATGTTGAGACTGGTTTTTTTGGTTCCTCTGTTCCATGTAATCAGTTTTCCAGACTTCTGGAAATAAGAAAAATTAATGTTACTATATAAGTATCAACACATTTCTCATGGAACATGACCTGTATACAAATGCCCCATGTTATAGCTGACTTTGATATCTTTTCCAGTCTCCAGGGATGAAAACAATTGTAAGTATTTATTTTTTGTTCTATTTCTTGGATTTTAGGTGAAGAAAGAAAAACAAAAACAAAAAGCCTAGCATAGTGGAAAAAGGGAGAGAAAACTGGCTAATAGAACACATACATTTGGTTTCTCATGTCTGAATAATAATAGCAACTGCTTACATCTGAAATCTCCCCATGTATCCTCCAAAAAACTTATGAAAATCAATATAAGGAGAGCAATAAATTACCTATAGTAACCCATTACTTTAGCATAAGTAAGAGATACACAATACTAACTATAAATCACCATTAAGGAAATAAATATTCAAACATAGAAGCAACTGACATAGAGTCCACATCTATGGAAAAATTCAGCTCAAGACTGCGGGAACTACATGTAAAAGAAGAGACAGAGAACTCAGAAATAATTAAATACAAATAAAATTATTCCCAGAAAGGAAAAGTTCCACTGTGGGCAGGAAAATACTGAGATGATGTTTCAGTTCTCATAGACAAGCTCTGACGAGTAGGAAATCCAAAAAACGGCCCTTGTAGTTGATGGGTACTAAGGAGGTATGGGCTGATCAAAGTGAAGAGTAAAAGTGTAAAACCAACAAAATTATCTTAGAAAATAGTATTAAATTACAAGGAGATTGTTATGGCCTGAACTGAGTCCCCTCCAAATTCAAATGTTGAAGTTCTAACCCCCAATGTGACAGTATTTGAAGACAGGGCCTTTAAGGAGGTAATTAAGGTCAAAGGAGATCGTAGTGTGGAGCGCTAATCCAAAAGGAATGGTGCCCTTATTAGAAGAGGAAAAGACACCAGAGCTTGTCTGCTCTCCATATGAGTACAGACAAATGGTCATGTGTAGACACAGAAAGAAGGAGCTGTCTGCAGGCCGAGGAGAAAAGCCTCACCAGAAACCAACCCTACTGGCACCTTCATTTTGGACTTCTAGTCTCTAGCACTGTGTAAAGTGAACTGTGAGAAAATAAACTTCTGTTGTTTAAGCCAGCCAGTCTGTGGTATTTTGGTATAGCAGCCCAAGCAGACTAACAGTGAACCCAGAGAAAACAGATACGACTGAAATTTTAATAAATGAGATAAAAAGATGCGGGAAAGAACAAAAAATCAACAACAACAGACTTAAGAGAGAAGAAATTGGATCAGAAAGTTCTGGATAAAGAAAGTAGCCTGCAAAAAAAATTAAATAAATATTAAAAAATAAAAGTGTATGTTATGTATGTATGTATGTATGCAACATGTTAAATTCAAAGACTCAAATATATTGGACATAAGAACGGGAAAAGATACACAGTGGTAGAATTATTCAACAGGCTGCAGTGCTATGTATCAGATGAAATAGATTTCAAAGCCAAGAATACTGACAGTGAAAGATTTTTTCATATTGATAAATTTACGAAGAGGACTTAATCCTAGACTGCATATAATTTGATGTTACCTTTCTTATTGATCTCACCTGGCAATCTTTGACTTTTAAATGGGGTACTTAGATCACTTACATTTTCTGTGATTATCAATATGATTACATCTTTATTAGCGTATGTGCAAGTCATATTACATGACTTTACATATAGTATAAGAATCTTACAATATTATACTTTCACTTCTCCTGCCCTTAAGGCTGTAACTGTCATGTATTTTACTTAGATGTTACAAACCTCACAATACATTTGTTATTATTTTTGTTAAAGTAAATATTTTTTATAGGGACTTAAATGAAAAGAAATGTCTTATACACACATCCATGTAGTCATCATTTCCTGTCTTCATTCTTTGGGGTAAATGTAGATTTTCATCAGATATCAAAACATTTCTTCTAAAGAACATCTGCTGGTAATAAAATCCTTCACCTTTTATACATCTGAAAACGTCCTTATTTTTCTACTGTTTCTGACAGCTACTTTTGCTGAGTATAGATTTCTATGTTGATATTTTTGCTTTCCAAACTCTAAAATTAATGCTCCACTACATTCTCTCTTGCCTCATTTAAGGAGAAATCTGCTTTCATCTGTATGTTTTGTCACTGTCTGCTTTTAAGATTTCTTCTTTAACAGTGGTTTAGAGCTTTTTTTGGTGTAGTTTTCTTCATGCTTATCATGCTTGGGGTTTGTTGAGCATCTTGGATTGGTGGGTTCTCACTACATTTGGAAGTTTTAATCATTAATTCTCTAAATATTGTTTTCTGTTCCCTGTTCCCTTTTGTTCAGGAATTCCAAAAATACATGTTAGGCTACTGTCGCGTCCATCGCAACACGGGCAGTGAGGGTGCGAGAAGGAGCGGCTTTGAGTTAAGTTTTCAAGAAAGAAAGAAACAGAGACTTAATGCAGTTAAATCTCAGAAGGCCAGGGGTCTCCAGTCATGAAAGACTGGAGCCCAGAATCAAGCCGTCTGGTGGCTTTTATTTGTAAGCATACAAGGGAGTCTTATTGTTTCTGACACAGTCTGTGAGACTCATCCATCATATTACAGAAACAACTCAAACCAATTATGTTGGTCTCCAAACAGCCAAAGCAAAAATTCCTATGATGACTGAGGTGAGGTATGTGACTCCCTAAAGGACATATATCACATGTCGAGACTGTTTTATAGAGCTGAGCAGAGAGAGCTTGATCTTATCGCTCTAAAGACTTTTCTCATAATTAGGTGAGGGGGGAAAAACTAGAGTCAGCAGTGATTTTTCCCAGGCAGGAGGAAGGGGGAGGTAAGGCCCTTTCCCAGATCTTTCTAAGGCAGCTCATCGGGAGTTTCCACGGGGTTCCGCTTGGCTTGAGTTGTCCCCCACCCCACAATCTTACGGGGAATCTTAAGGGGAATCTTACTCGTCATTGGCTGCAAACCCTCTTTTGGAGACTAGAGAGACATGAGGTGTAAAACACTGAGATAAATAACGTCCCAAAAAGGCACAGTCTCACAGACTTTTCTTTCCACAAAGAAAGACATGGGGGGACAGTCTGCTAGGCTGCTGTGTGACAACAGGCTACATGAAGTTATCTTGGAGCTCACAGGTGCTCTTTTTTTCTGAAACCCTGTATCTCTCTGCTTCATTTTGTATGGCTTCCATTATTATGTGTCCACTTCATTAATCTTTTCTTCTGCAATGTCTAATCTTCCATTAATTCCTAGCCTAAATTATTTTTCATCTCAAACCTTATAGTTTTCGTTTCTAGAAATTCAATTTCAATCTCTTTTTATACTGAATATTCATTTGGGTTGTTGTTGCATCTTCCACGTTTCCATTTAAGTTTTAAAACACATGGAATCCCATTATACTAACTTTTAATTAATCTGTTGGCTAATTCTAACATCTAGGTCAATTCTGAGTCCATTCTGATTTATTCATTAGTCTCCTCAACAAGGCCCAGGTTTTCTCAATTGTCTGTATATCTGATAATTTTTCAATAGATGGAAGCATTTGTAAATTTTACTTTATTAGATGCTGGGTAGTTTTGGATTCCTATTAAGTAATTTTGTGCTCTGTTCTACAATGCATTAAGTCACTTGGGAACAGTTTGATACTGTTGGGTCTTACTTTTATGACTTGTTAGGCAAATTTGGTGCAGTATTCAATCATAAGGTGCATTATTCCTCACGACTGAGGCAAGACTTTTTTGAGTATACTACTCAATACTCTGTGAATGATGAGTTTTCCACTCTGGCTGGGCGAAACATTCCTTTTGCAGGCCCTGTATGAGTGCTGTCCACTGTTCCAATTATTTTCAAAAGTTCTTTAATTTCCTCACATACATGCGCTGATCAATACTCTGTTCAGTACTCAAAGAGGACCAATAAAGCTCTCCAGACTTTTGTCTCTGTGCAGTTATCTCCTATCTGGTCCTCCTGTCCTGTGAACTATAAGCAGCCTTCTTCTCTCTGGACTGTCAGGTCCATATCCTCAATTTAGTTGAGAGTGTAGGGCTCTACCAGGGTTCACTGCTTTAGTCAGGCTATTATTACACGTCTCAAGTGCTGTGTTTTCTGGCTCTAAGAAATTTCTGTCCTTTATTGGCTGATGACTACAGTCTTGAAATTCATTGTTTCACATAATTTTTTCTGATGGCTTTGGTTGTTTTAGACACAATAATAATCCAGTCCCTTATTATTCGATCTTGGCCGGGTGTGGAAGGCTATTTTTTAATAGAAACTGAAGTGTAATTTTATGTTTAAATCTAATAATAAAAAAGTGAGGCTTATATTTTGTATGTCTTTGCTCTGTACCTTTTATTTTATAAAGGTATTTGTTGATATTTTTTAAATATTTAAAACAATGACATGTTAAATATTTTAAAACAAAAACACCATGTTCCTCATCACAGTTTGAGATATAAAAGTGTATCTCAAAGGAATAAGGCATAAAAGTAGATCAAAGGGAATGTATACTCATATGTTCAACTATATAAGATAATAGTTTTCTAAAGTGGTTTGGCCACAGCATTATATTAAAATATCCATTTCTTTGCATTGTAAACAATATTTGGTTTTGTTACACTCCTTAATTCTTTTCATTTAAATAGGTATATGGTGGTTTTTAACTCTAGTCTTATTATGTATTTCTCTATTACCAATGAAGCTTTGTATCCCTGTCTTTTCACCATTTTTAACACTTGAGCTGTATTTTTTGTATTAATTTATAAGAGACCAATATTCATCACATTTTTTTAGTATTTACTAAGAGGAAAACATTGTTCTAGAAAGTAGAGATACAGCAGTAAAGAAACCAGGCAAAATCCCTGCTTTCATGGTGTTTACATTCCAAGGGAGACAGTAACAATAAGTGTAAGAACTATATTTCATAGTTTAAGTTCAATTTAGAAAACTCTCCCATCTTTTGCCAGTGATTTGCAGTACTGGATCTATCCAGAGATCAAGTTCCCATGTATAGAAAGGTCATCTTCTGGGCTTTCCCTGAACCAAACCAAGACCTAATTACCACAGGTTTACTATATATCTCAATCATGTTCTGGATTCTAACTATTAAGGGGTAATATCACTTCTCGAAAACAAAAGTGAACACAACAAACAATCTTGTACAAATTCTAATTACATTTACTTTGATCTATATGTGAAATTAGGTAGGCATTTATGTTATTGGCCCTTCCAATGAATCAATAAGATACATCTATTGATAGATATAAAACTTTAAGTTTTTCAGTGAAGTTTTGTATTTTCTATATAAAGGTACTGTTTATATCAACCTATCAGAAACATTCAGAGAGAAATACACACATTTCCTACTAATCATAACGCACAATTATCACTTTGAGAGAAGTAGAACACTGTTCCAGCTCCCAGCTCTAGGGCAATGATGTAGAGCTTCTACCTAGAAAATTATCAAGAAAAATCACTTCGTAAGTATATGGGTAAGTTCAAGGTCACCCTTGGAACCAATGGCATTTCAGTGACAAGGAATTAAGAAGAGGCTAGTAATTCCATGAAAGCAAAAAGCTAAACCACACACCCACTAAAAGTACACCAGAAGGAACAATGGAAAGAGACAAATAAAAAGAGTTATCCCAAGCTATTAGATTTGTCCCTATCTACCAGAACATTCATGAAAATATACACACAGACACAGATTTTCTTCAGTAATGATTTCTTTACATTATGTATTCTAGGAAATGATTTCCAAAATAGCAGCATGAAGGGCAACCTTACAGACTATCCTCTGAACATGGCTTAAATTTAACTGAACCAATCTATAGAGCAAATATATGGCCAAGATATTGTTGAAAACAATAAAGCAATCAGTCAACAATTAGTAGAGGTCAAAAGCAGGGTGTGATACCAACAGAAGCAGACAAGTTAACACAGAGTCAGAGAAAGAGACTGTGTTAGTCAGGTTCTCCAGAGGAACAGAACCAATTAGTTAGATAGATTGATTTTATATGTGTGTGTGTGTGTGTGTGTGTGTGTGTGTGTGTGTGTGTGTGTTTATACGTAGAGAGAAAGACAGACAGAGACAAAAACAAAGAAAGGCAGAGAGAGAGAGACTGATTTATTAAAGAAATTGACTTATGTAGTTATGGAGGTCAAGAAGCCCCACAATCTGCCATCTACAAGTTGGAGAACCAGGAGAGCCAGTTGTATTACATAGTTCAGTATAAGTCAAAAGGTCTGAGAACTAAGGGGTTGCTGTTCCAAGTACCAAAGTCCCAAGCCCAAGAACCAGGAGCTCCAATGTCTGAGAACAGGATAAAATGGATATCCCAGTTCAAGAAGAAAGAGAGAATTTGCCCTCTTTCACCTTTTTGTTCTATTAGGGCCCTAATGGGGTAAATCTCTTTACTCAGTCTACTGAATCAAGTGCTAATATCTTTCAGAAACATCCTAAGACACATCGAGAAATAATGTTTTACCATAGGCATCACTTAGGCCAGTCAAGGTAACACATAAAATTAACCATTACATAGACATTCAAAGAGCACCCTGTTAATATCATTGTCACTCTAGGGACTGTGTGCATGGCTAAGGCAGAACTCTGACAGTAACATCACAGATAACACACTTGTGGGGGGGAAATGACTTCATTCAAATAGTCCATCCCAGTCACTAAACCAATAAATAAGCAAACAAAACTAACAATCAGTGCTGGCAAGAAAGAAGAGTCCAGAGTAGGTAGAAAATATTATCTAACGTGTCCATTTTCAACAAAAAATTACAAGACATACAAAGAAACAAGAAATTTTTACATATACAGGAAAAACAGCAGGCAATAGAAACTGCCCTTTGGAGGGTCCAGACATTGGACTTAGCAGGCCTCAAAAAAGCTACTGTAAATATGTACAAAAGGAAACCATGCTTAAGGAAGTAAAGGGAGTATGATATTCTCATCACACAGAGAATATCAATAAAGAGAAAAGAAAAATTAAAATTTTAGATTTGAAAATTAAAATAACTGCAATGGAAATTCATTAGAAGGGCTCAGGAGCAGAGTGAAGTTTATAGAATGATTTACCAAACTGAAAATAGATCAATACACATCGTGCCACCTAAAGAACAGAGAGAAATAATAATGAAGAAAATTGAACAAAGCCTCAAACAAATAGACACCATTAAATGCACCAACATATTAATAATGGGAGTGCCAGAAGGAGAGGACAAAGAGCAAGGAGTACAAAAACAGTCAAAAATGATGGTGAAAATCTCGTAAATAAGATGAAAGATATTAATCTGCAAATTCAAGAAGATAAATAAACTCCAAATGAGATAAACCCAGAGAACTACACCAAAATGCATCACAGTAAAACTATTAAAAAACAAAGAGGAAACTTCTTAAGCATGAAGAGAAATATAAGTCTCATATACAAGAGAACTCCAACTCCAGTAAGATTAACACCTGACTTACCATCAGAAACAATAGAGTCCAGGAGGTAAAATAATATACTCTGTGGGGAAAACAAAAACTGTCAACCAAGATATCAGAACTATTTTTCCAAAACTAAAGGTGAAATAAATCCATACATTAAAAAACTAAAAGAAACCAAAAAACCCAAGACTCCACTACTACGAGACCAACCTTAAAGGAAATAAAAGAAATTCTTCAGACTGAAAGCAAGATTGCACAAAATGTGAAAATCCAAACACATGCTGTCTACAAAAAACATTTTTGATTCAAAGACACAAACAGAATGAAAATTTTAAAAATAGAAAGCGATACATCACATACTCAGCATCCATAAGAAATCTGGAATGATTTTATTACTATAAGCCAAAATACACTTTACACACACACACACACACACACACACACACACAACTTGATATAAAGAGGGATATTTTGTGCAATACAAATACAAAAATCATAGGGAATGCTATGAACAACTATTAGGTAACTGAGGAAATGGAAAATTTTCTAGAATAACAAAAACTACAGAAACTGACTTGAGAAAGAATAGAAAAATCTGAAAAAAAAACCTGTTAACAAGCAAAAACAATGAACTAGTTTTAAAACTTCCCATTAAAAAAGCCCAGGTCCAGATGGCTTCACTGATTAATTTTACCAAGTATTTTTTAAAAGAATTAATACCAATTATTTAGAAACTCCCCCCACCAAAAGAACACTTCCCAGCTCATTTTATAAGTCCAATATTACCCGGGTACCAAAATCAGACATGAGAAAACTGAAGATCAATCTCTAAGAAAACTAAGATAAACATTATATGACTATACACCACAAATCCTCAAAAACATATTAGCAAATTTTATTCAATAATGTATAAAAATATTATACTCCATGACCAAGTGGAATTTATCCCAATAATGCAAGTTTAGTTTATCATTTGAAAATCAATTAATAGTTCATATGAATAGAAAAAGGACAATACAATAACCATCTCAATACATGCAGGAAAATTACTCAACAAAATCTAACACCCTTATTTACAAAAAATATCAAAAAACTAGAAATAGAAGTAAACTCCATCAATCTGATAAAAGGCATCCATGAAAAGCCCATTGCAAACAACATGGTAAATGGTGAAAGATGGAATATCTTTCCCCTAAGATCACAAACAGGACAAGAATGTCCTTTAACCACTTATACAGGAAATACTAGCTAAGAAAAGAAAAATTCAAATGGAAAAAACAGTTAAACTACTTGCTGTTGACATGATCTTATATACATGGAACTTAAAGAATCCACTCAAACACTATTAAAACTAAAAAAGAGTTCAACAAGATTACAGGGTACAAGAACAATACATAAAAATTAACTATATTTCCATATACTAACAATGAACAATAAATGAATTTAAGAAACTAATTCCACTTACAATAGCAGCAAAAGAATAAAATAGTTATGAGTAATTTTAACCACGTAATTTCAGATCTTATAGTCTGAAAACTACAGAACAATGCTGAAAGAAATTAAAGATGACCTAATTAAATGGAAACATCCAGCACATGCTCAGGAATCAGAAGACTTTATTGTTAACATGGCAATAATTGCCAAACTGATACAAAAACTCAACACAATCCCTAACTAAATCCCAGCTGCCTTTTTTGCAGAAACGAACAAGCTGATCCAAATATTCATGTGAAAATTCAAGAAACTGAAAATGCTCAAAACAACCATGAAAAAGAGGTAGAAGTTGGAAAACTCAGACTTCTCAATTTCAAAATTTGCTACAAAGCTGCAGTAATCAAGACAATGTGGTACTGGTATAAGTACAAATGTATGGATCTACAGAATAGAATTGAGAGTCCAGAAATAAATACTAATAAATACGTTCAGTTCATTTTCAGTAAGGAAGCCAAGATGATTCAATGGTGAAAAAAATAGCTTTTCAACAAATGATGCAGAGGCAACTGACATCTACATGGATAACAATGAAAAACCTCTTCCTCACACCATAGACAAAAATGGGTCATAGACCTAAATGTCAGAGCTATTTACTTTAAAAAATATATAGGGGTAAATCTCCATGTCCTTGGGATAGACACCACCCTTATAGATACAATACCAAAAACAAAATCAACTGTGCTTCATGAAACAATAAAAAAAAACTCTCTTACTGCAGAGCACAGAGCCAAGATAGTGAAATAATAAGCCACAAATGGGAGAAAACATCTGCAAATTATATACCTAATTAGAGATTGGTATATAGAATATTTAAAGAACTCTTACAACTCAACAGTAAAGACATAAGTAAAATAATGACAAAGCAATTGTTTTATGTTAAGCTTGTATCCTGCAACCTTGCTATATTTATTATTAGTTCCAGAAATTTCCACTTCTTTAGGATTTTCTACTTAAATAATCATGCCACTGTGAAAAAGTTTAATTTCTTCCTTTGCTATCTGTATACCTTTCATTTTCCTATCTTGCTGCATTACTTAGGATTTCAGGTAAGATCTTAAATGAGTAGTGAAACAAGGCATCCTTGCCTTGCTCCTGATATGAAGGAGAAAGCATCCAGTTTCTCGCTATTAAATATGTTAACCAAATGTAGGGTTTTTTTTTTAAATAAATATTTTTTATCAAGTTGAGAAAGTCCCCCTCTATTTCTAGTTTGCTGATGTTTTTTTTTTTTTTTAAATCATGAAAGGGCATTGGATTTTGTCAAATGCTTCTTCTACATAATTTTTATGATCATATTTTTCTCTATATACTATAGCCTATTGATGGGGTGGATTATGTCAATTAATTTTTGAATATTAAACCAGCCTCATATGCTTGTAATGAATCCTAATTGGTCTTGATATGTAATCCTTTTTATACAGTATTGGATTCTATTTGGGTTTTTGCATTTATGTTCATGAGAGATACTGGTTTATAGTTTTTATTTCTTATGTCACCTCCACTTTTTGAGATTAGGGAAGTAATGGCCTTAAAGAAAGAATATGAAAGATTCTCTCTATACACAGAACATCCTAAGGAATCTATAAGAAAGCTACTATAACTAATATACAAGTTCAGAAAAATTGCAGGGTACAAAATCAATACTCCCAAATCAGTTGTTTTTCTATACGCCTGCAATGAACAATCTGAAAGGAAATGAAAAAAGCAATACTATGTGTAATAGTATTTTATTTAGCCTATGGTAGATGACACTGACTGAGTTTTCTTTGTTGAACCATACCTGGAATATATCCCACTTGGTCATGGCGTATAATTCTTTTTATACATTGCTTATTTTTATTTGCTAGCATTTTGTTAATGATTTTTGCTAAATTTATGGGCAATATAGACCTGTAGTTTTATTATTTTTTGTACTTTCTTTCTATGATCTTGGTATCAGAATAATAAACTTGTTAAGAAGCATTCCCTCCCCTTCTATTTTTTGGAAGACATTTTGTACAATCATTGTTAATTCTTTAAATGTTGGTAGAAGTCTCCACTGATGACATTTCAGATTTCTTTCTTTTTTATTTGGTGCTTTTTATTTAAAATTTAATTTTTTTATTTCAAATTATCTATGCCTCTTCTATGACAATCTATGGGCCATTCAAATTAGCTATATCATCTTGATTGAGGTTTGGTAGTTTGGGGTTTCTGAAGAATTGACCCATTTTTTTTCTAAACTGTCAAATTATGAGCCTAACTGTTCAAAGCATTTTGCTTATCCTATTCATGGATGCAGGAGTGATACCCTGTTTCTTTTCTGACATTAGTGATTTGTCTTATCTTTTATTTTTGTCCATATTGCTAGAGGTTTATTAATTTTACTGATTTTTGTCAAAGAATCAGATTTGTGTTTCATTAGTTTTCTCTATTCTTTTCCTATTTTCAACCTCATTGATTTCTCCTTATAATTTTCTTCCTTCTACTTGCTGTGGATTTACTTTGCTCTTTTCCAGTTTCTTGAGGTGGAAAGTTAATTACGGATTTGAGACCTTTTATCTTATCTAATGTTAGCATTTAGTATTATAAATCTCCCTATTAGATTTAGCTGTCTCCCACATATGTTAATATGGTGTTTTCATTTTCATTGAGTTCCATGCATTTTGTTTTTAAATTTTGAGCCTTCTTCGTTGATCCATGCATTATTTATAAGTATTCTGTTTAATTTGCCTTGGTTACTGATTCATAGTTTCACTTCATTATGGTCAGAGAACATATTCAGCAAAATTTCAATTCTCTTAAATTTAATGAGGGCATGTTTTGTTTCTGAATGTTCCATGAGTACTTAAGAATGTGTATCCTGCTGCTTTTGGGTAATGTTCATAAATGTTGCTTCAATCCTGTTCATTGATGGTGCTGTTCAGTTTTTCTGTACCTACTGCTGATTTAATGTTTAGCAGTTTTACCAACTGTTGAGAATGAAGTGGTGAATTCTCCAAATATAACTGAGGATTTACTTCCCCTTTCAGTTCAATCAGTTTTCTTTTGTGTACTTTGAGTTTCTGTTGTTTGGTGGGGTCACATTTTAGATCACTGTATTTCTGTTGAAATATTCCTCTTTCTGTCTAATTATTTTCTTTGCTTTAGAGAGTACTTTATCTGATATTAATGGGGCTATTCTTTGCCTTTGTGTTGACTGATGTTTGCATGGTATATCTTTTTCTATTCTTTTATCAATCAATGTTGTATTTGAAGTGAGACTCTTATGAGTAACATATTTTTGAATCATGTTTTTGGTTTTATCCATTCTGCCAATCTGTATTTTAATTGGTATACTTAGATCATTTACACTTAGGGTAAACATTCTTATGCTAGGCTTAATTAAGTCTGGCTATTATTTGTTTTCTCAGTTTCTCATTCAACTGTTCTTCATTTCTTATTTTCCTATTGGTTACATGAACACATCCATTTATTTACACTGTTTCTAAGTGTATCATTTTGTATAGTTTTTAGTGGTTCTTCTAGATAATAAAACGCCACGTGTGTAACTTATCACAGACTTCTAATACTAACATTTAACCACTCAAGCAAAATGTAAAACTTTAATTCCACTTAAATTCTCCCTACTTAAAAATATAATTGCATTCAGTATTTCCTCTACATACAGAGGATCAAATCACATATTATAACTTTTCTCCAATCATCAAACATGATTTCGGAAACTCATGAGAAGGGAACTCCATTATATGAGGTCTGACAAGTTCAAGAACTCATCCTAGAAAAAGTGCCACATACCTCACTGCTGAATATCACTACAGTCACCTTTGAAGTACTCCCCTTGGGAAGGTATACACCGATGCCAGCGCCTAGTTCCCACTTCAAAGCAATTTCGAAACTTTTCCTGGAATGGCCATCAGAGCTGTTGTCATATTAACTTTGATGTCCTGAATGTCATCAAAATGTCTTCCTTTTAATATTTCCTTTATCTTCAGGGGAAGAAAGAAGACACTAGGGCCCAGTTCAGGTGAGTAGGGAGGGTGTTCCGATACTCATTTGTTTACTGGCTAAAAACTCCCTCACAGACAGTGCCGTGTGAGCTGGTGCATTGTCGTGATGCAGGAGCTCCTTCAGGACCATTTTTGCACACACCTTTCTCATGCCAAGATTTTCAGTTAAGATTTTCCTGTTTCTCTATTGATGTTTACTTGGTCTGCTATGATTCTCACATTCAGCTGACGATTTTGACGCATAATCCCACAAAGTTTTGCAATGTTTTCATCAGTTACTGTCCGCCCTGACCTCTCTTCATCAGTGACTCTTTCTCTCCCCTCAGAAAAAGGTTTAACCCATTTGTACACTGCCGTTTTCTTCATGGCATTAACCCCATAAACTTGGACTAACATGTCCCTGATTTCACTTCCACTTTTGCCAAGTTTAGCAAGAAACTGAATGTTCATTACTCTAATTCAAGCTCAAATATTCTCACCAGGGCACACAAAAACACGCAACAACAATAATGAACGCCACTCAGCAAAACAGAGCCACACATCGACACAAACACAGCTGTGAGACACTGATATACCAAGGTTATGAAACCTTACCGAGCTGTTTGTACAGTGCTGCCAACGTAAGTGCATGGTGGCAAGTTTGTGAACTTAACTGTCAGATCTCATATTTAGTCCTGTTTTTGCCACTTTCAATGTTCTTTCTTTTCTGAAGTTCTAAGCTTTCTTGTATTAGTTCCTATTAGAAAATTTCCTCTAGCCATTTTTTAAAGATAGGTTTGCTACTAACATTTTCTTTTAGTTTTCCTTTGTATAACACTATCTTTAGTTTTCCTTCTTTACTGAATATATTTTCACAAGAAAAAGAATTTTTAATAGTTCTTTTCTTTCAGTAGTTGAAAAAATGTGCTATTTCCTCCTAGCCTGTATGATCTGAGGTAAATCCACTGTCATTCCCAAAGGTAATGTTTCTTTCTAATGGCTACTTTCAAGATTTTTTAGTGTTTTCAGAAATTTAATTATGATGTGCCTTTAACATGGATATCTTTGGATTTACCTTCTTTGGAGTTCTCTCAGATTCCTGAGTGAGTAGATTTATGTCTTTTGCCAAATTTGAGAAATTCTCAACCACTATTTCTTTAAATACTTTACGCACCACTCTCCCGTCTCTTCTGTTACTCTGATGATATAAATGTTAGTTCTTTTTTTACTGCCCCACGTTCTAAATGGAGAGATAATCCAACCTCTTCTCATTACCTCCATGCCTTCCAATCTTGTCTAGGTGATCATAATCATTCACAAGGAAAACTACAACAGTCCCCTAATGAGCGCTCTATGCCCTGTACTCTTCCTTATATTTTCTCAATACAGGTAAAAAAGATCTTACACAAATATAAATCAGATGTTACTCATTTGCCAAAATCCACCAATAAATTAAGAACAAAATCAAATTCCTTAACAAGGCTTACGATACACTCGTCTCTTGGATCATAGCTACCTGACCTCATCTCCTGCCCCCCCTCCTGTCAATCTGAAAAACACGAAGTACATTCCTGCCCATGGGCTTAACAGTTGCTATTACCGCTGCTGAAAAAAGGCAGAATCCTCATGGTTCATGCAATCATTTCATTCAAATTTTTGCTCTAATGGTGATCTCCTGAAGGTTTTCCCTGACTATTCTTTTTAAAGCAGGACACACAATCAATTTAACTCTGTTTTAATTTCTTTGATAGTTTTTTAACTATCACAGGACATTTAATATACATAAATATCTGTTTATGTGTTTAGTGCTTTTTTAAAATTATATTTGATATACAACATTGTGTAAATTTAAGGTACATATGTTAAATTAAAATATTTATATATTATGATTGCCATTATACAAATAATTAGCACCTCTATCTCATTACATAATTATCATTTGTTTTTAGTGATTGGAATAATTAAGTTCTAGTCTCTTAGCAAGTTTAATGATTATACTATCCTTGTCTATATTCACTACATATATTGAAAAATAGAGACACAGATCTCAAGGGCTTGTTTACTACTCATTGCAAGTTCACACCCTTAAACAACTGCCCTGTCCTACACACACTGTCACCTGCTAACCACCATTTTGCTCTGTTTTTACAAATTTGGCTTTTTCAGATTCCACATATAAGTGCTACCATATAGTACTTATCTTCCTCGTCAGCCTAGGAGTTAACCCCACCTACTCACAAGCCAAAAGCAATTAAAACTCAACTTTAACAGGACAATATACACAACACAAGGATCACCTTTGGAGCACACGCACAGGGAGATGGTGCAAGTCAAATATAAAGGTCACATACTACATAAGATGACCCAGCAAAAACCAAGAACTCTAGAGGATCTACCTAATATGTCGAAGCAAACACAGAGAGTCAGCCAGAATGGGAAAACAAAGAAACATGTCCCAAACAAAAGAACAGAAGAAACCTCCAGAATTGGAACAAAATGAAACAGATTCTGAACCTATCAGATAGAGTTCAGAACACTGATGATAAGAATGTTTAATGTTAGTGACGACATAAAAAAGGATAGAGAACTCATAATGAACAACCAGTTAGAACTAAAATACAATAACTGAAATAAAGAACACACTTGAAGGAATTACCAACAGGTTAGATGAAGCAGAGGATCGAACCAGCGACTTAGAAGACAAGTTAGCAGCGATCACCAAACGGAGCAACAAAAAGAAAAAAGAATAAAAAACAGTGAAGATGGTTTAAGAGACCTCTGGGATAACATCAAGCGCAACAACATGCACATCGTAGGAATAGCAGAAGGTGAAGAGAGGGAGAAAGGGATCGAGAACATATTTGAAGTAATAATGACCGAAAACTTCCCTAACCTGGTGAAGGAAACCGACATACAACCCCAGGAAGTGCAGAGAGTTCCAACCAGAATAACCTCAAACAGGTCCACACCAAGACATATTATAGTTAAAATGGCAAAGGTTAAAGACAAAGAGAGAATCCTAAAAGCAGCAAGAGAAAGACAGAGGGTTACATACAAGGGAACTCCCATAAGACTATCAAATGACTTTTCTACAGAAACATTGAAGGCCAGGAGGCAGTGGCAGGAGGTATTCAAAGTGATGGAAAACAAAGGCCTACAACCTAGATTGCTTTACCCAGCAAGGCTATCATTTAAAATTGAAGAGAGATAAAGAGCTTCCCAGAAAAGAATAAGCTAAAGGAATTTATTACCACCAAGCCAGCATTGCAGGAAATATTAAAAGGGCTTCTGTAAGCAGAAGAAAAATGAAAACAATCCAACTACAAACAAAAAAATGGCAATAACTATGTACCTATCAATAATCACTTTAAATGTAAATGGATTAAATGCTCCAATCAAAAGACATAGGGTGGTTGAGTCGATAACAAAGCAAGACCCTTGCATATGCTGTATACAAGAGACTCACCACAGATCAAAAGACACACACAGGCTGAAAGTGAAGGGTTGGAGTAAGATATTTCATGCAAATGGCAATGAGAAAAACGCTGGAGTTGCAATACTTGTATCTGACAAAATAGACTTTAAAATGAAGAATATATTAAAAGACAAAGATGGGCACTATTTAATAATAAAGGGATCGATCCGACAAGAGGACATAACCCTAGTAAACATCTATGCACCCAACATAGGAGCACCTAAATATATAAAACAGATATTGACTGACATAAAGACAGAGATCAACAGTAACACTATCATAGTAGGGGACTTCAACACACCTCTGACAACAAAAGACAGGTCTTCCAGACAGAAAATCGATATGGAAACAATGGCCTTAAGTGACACATTGGACCAGTTGGATTTAATCAATATTTTCAGAGTAATTGATATTCCCCAAAGCTGCAGAATACACGTTCTTCTCAAGCACACATGGAACATTTTCCAAGATAGACCACATGTTAGTCCACAAAACAAGTCTTGATAAATTTAAGAAAATTGAAATCATACCAATTGTCTTCTCTGACCACAGTGCTATGAAATTAGAAATCAACTACAGGAAAAAAACTGGAAGATACACAAATACATGGAGGCTGAATAACCTGTTACTAAATAATGAATGGGTGAACAATGAGATCAAGGAAGAAACCAAAAGATATCTCAAGACAAGCGAAAGCAGTCCTAAGAGGGAAATTCATAGCAATGCAGGCTTACCTAAAGAAACAACAAAAATCACTAATCAACAGTTTACCTTTACACTTAAGAGATCTGGAAAAAGAACAGCA
The DNA here is from genome assembly GCF_004115265.2 of Rhinolophus ferrumequinum. Taxonomy (NCBI): domain Eukaryota; kingdom Metazoa; phylum Chordata; class Mammalia; order Chiroptera; family Rhinolophidae; genus Rhinolophus; species Rhinolophus ferrumequinum. The sequence goes on along the minus strand of NC_046299.1, from coordinate 67,606,162 downwards.
AAATAAGCCCAAAGGGAGTAAAAGGAAGGAGAGATAATAAAGATCAGAGTGGAAATAAATGAAATAGAGACCAAAAAAACAATACAAAAGATGAATGAATCCAATAACTCATTTTTAGACAAGATAAACAAAATCGCAAACCTTTAGTCAGACTCATCAAAAAAAAGAGAGGACCCAAATAAATAAAGTCATAAACGAAAGAGGAGAAGTGACCACAGACACCACAGAAATAAAAATTTTTTAACAAATTACTATGAGCAACTATATGCCAACAAAGTAGACAATCTGGAAGAAATGGACAATTTTCTAGAAGTATACAACCTTCAAGGCTAACTCAAGAAGAAACGGAAAACCTGAATAGACTGATTACCACCTGGGAAATTGAATGAGTAATCAACAAGCTCCCAACAAATAAAAGTGTGGACCAGATGGCTTTACAGGTAAATTTTGCAAAACATTCAAAAAAGAATTACCACCTATTTTCCTCAAACTATTCCAAAAAAATCCAAAAGGAGAGAAGACTCCCAAACACTTTTTATGATGTCACTATCACCCTGATCCCAAAATCAGACAAAAATATTATACAAAAAAAAAAACAAACTACAGGCCGATATCCCTAATGAACATAGATGCAAAAATCCTCAACAAAATATTAGTGAACAGAATTCAGCAATACATTAAAAAGATCATACACCATGATCAAGTGGGATTCATTCCTGGTACGCAAGGGTGGTTCAACATCTGTAAATCAATTAATGTGATACCCCACATTAACAAAATGAAAAATAAAAGTCATATCATATCAATAGATGCAGAAAAAGCATTTGACAAAATCTAGCAGCCATTTATGATAAAAATTCTTAAGAAAGTGGGGATGGAGGGACCATATCTCAACATAATAAAGGCCATACATGATAAACCCACAGCTATCATCATACTCAATGGGGAAAAGCTAAAACCATTCCCCCTAAGATCAGGAAGAAGGCAAGGTAGCCCACTATCTCCACTTCTATTCAACATAGTGCTGGAAGTTCTAGCCACAGCAATCAGACAAGAAAAAGAAATAAAAGTCATCCAAATCGGTAAGGAGGAAGTAAAATTGTCCATTATATGCAAATGACATGATACTATACATAGAGAACCCTAAAGATTCCACCAAAAAATTATTAGAACTGATAAATGAATTTAGTAAAGTCCCAGGATACAAAATTAATATTCAGAAATCAGTTGCATTTGTATATACCAATAATAAAATATCAGAAGGAGAAATTAAGAAAACAATCCCATTTACAATTGCTTCAAAGACTATAAAATGCCTGAGAATAAATTTAACCAAAGAAGTAAAAGATCTTACTCAGAAAATTATAAGACACTGAAGAGATAAATTAAAGAAGATACAAATAGATGGAAACACATACCGTGCTCATGGATAGGAAGAATTAATATCGTTAAAATGTCTATACTGCCTAAGGCAATATACATATTCAACGCAATTCCTATCAAACTACCGACGTTTTTCACAGAAATAGAACATATAATCCTAAAATTTATATGGAACCATAAAAGATCCCGGATAGCCTTGGCAATATTGAGAAATAAGAACACAGTGGGAGGTATAACGATACCTGACATCAAATTATACTACGAGGCTACAGTAATCAAAACAGCATGGTACTGGCATAAAAACAGACACATAGATCAATGGAACAGAATAGAGAGTCCAGAAATAAATCCATGCCTATATGGTCATTTAATCTACGAGAATGGAAGCAAGAATTTACGGTGGTGTACGTGGACAGTCTATTCAATAAATGGTGCTGGGAAACCTGGACAGATACATGCCAAAAAATGAAGCTGGACCACCTCCTTACACCATATACAAGAATAAATTCAAAATGGATTAAAGACTTAAATGTAAGATCTGAAATCATAAAACTCCTAGAAGAAAATATAGGAAGAAAGTACAGACATCACCCAGAGTAAGACTTTTACTGATATGTACCCTTGGCAAGGGAAGTAAGAAAAAAAATAAACCTGTGTGAGTACATCAAAGTAAAAAGATTTTTCAGAGTAAAGGAAACCATCAATAAAACAAAAAGGGATCCTACTGAATGGGAGAAGATGTTTGCCAATGATATATCCAATAAGGGGTTAATATCCAAAATTTATAAAAAACTCACTCAACTCCAAAAAAACAAACAACCTAATTAAAAAATGTCAGAGGACATGAAGAGACATTTTTCTAAAGAGGACATACAGATGTCAAACAGACTTATGAAAAAATGCTCAACCTCACTAATCATTAGAGAAATGCAAATAAAAATCACAGTGAGGTATCACTCACCCCAGTCAAAATGGCTATCATCAACAAATCAACAAACAACAAGTGCTGGCACGGATGTAGAGAAAAGGGAACTCTTGTGCACTGTTGGTGGGATTGCAGATTGCTGCAGCCACAATGGAAAACAGTATGGAGGTATCTCAAAAAACTAAAAATGGAACGACCTTATGACCCAGCAATTCCACTCCTAGGTATCTATCCGGAGAAATCCAAAACTCTAATTTGAAAAAATTTATGCACCCGTATGTTTATTGCAGCACTATACACAACAGACAAGACATGGAAACAACCGAAATGCCCATTGGCAGATGACTGGATTAAGGAACTGTGGTACATTTATACAATGGAGTATTACACAGCCATAAAGAAGAAAGAAATCTTACCATTTGCAACAACATGGATGGACCTAGAGAACATTATGCTAAGTTCAATAAGTCAGACAGAGAAAGACAAACACCATATGATCTCACTTATATGTGGAATCTAAAGAAAAGAATAAATGAACGAATTAATCAGAATAAATATTTTGAAAAGAATAAAATGAACGGATAAATATTCTGAAAAGAATAAATGAACGAACAGTCTCAGAGACAGAGGAAAAACTGAGGGTTGCTAGATGGGAGGGGGGGTGGCGATAAGGGGGAAGGTGAGGGGATTAGAAAACAGTCAGTAACCACAAGATGGCCACGGGGTTACAAAAAGTTAATTTAGGGAATGTAATCAATAATGTTGTAAAGATTTTGTAGGGTATCTGATGGACACTTGTCTCATTAGGGAGACCACCACAGGGAAGAAGTAGATGCCTGATCACTGCACTGTACACCTGAAGCTGAAGCTGAACAATAATGAATGTCAACTATAATTTCATTTATATATATATGTGTATTCACAAGAAGCAGAGTACAGCATTAGGAATAGAGACAGTGGAAATGTAATGGCTGTGTGCGATGTCAGAGGGGTAGTAGATTGCAGGACGGGGGTTATCACTGTGTGAGAGATATAAATAATAAATGTCTGATTATTACATTGTTTTGTACACCTGAAAGTAATAAAAAAAGAAAAATAATAATAATTAGCTACAAGGGGCACAATTGAAAGTATAAGATTTACACTCAAGCCAAGAAATGTATCTGCATATCAAAAAGTGACAGTCATACTTGATGTCTCAGAATCTCTCGCTATCATAATCAGTAAAGAAAGTGAAACCAGATGTTTTGAATTAAGCTTTGAATTGTGTTACTATTAAAATAAAAATGAAGTTTCTTTAAGTATCAAAAAAAAAATTATTTGAGTCAGAATATGAGTGTATGAAAGAATGCCTGACAACTGCAGGCATGCAAGGCAGTGGTGGTAAGGCAGGCAACTGAAAGTACTTTGGAAAACATACAGTAACCAAGATACACAGTAGTAGAATGAAATGGGCAAAGACTGGACTATTGGAAGATGTAAGAATAGTAAATATTCAAAAAGGGAATCAAAAAGGAGAACACTTTTTTGTGAGAGTGATATCTGGAGGTTTCATTCAATAATCAGTATTCTCAGTCACATCCAAGTGTTAGGACCTCTTAAAAAGATGTTCTTGAAAAAACATTTCAAAGTTGTCAAGCTCTGGATTAACCACAGACAATAACAAATTCCGTGACGGTCACTGTGCAGTACCTTAACTCACCTGGGAAGCTCTGGCTCATGAATTCTTTCTCCAATATCCAGGGCTCCTCTCCTTGCTCCAGCCTGAAGATCACCTCTGGTTTGGTAACACAATATCCTGTCAAAGTGAAATCATTTAGGATGTGGACTGGGAAACTTAGACTTCAGAGCCTCTGAAAGAGGAGGAAGCTTCTGGAGCTGTTCAGTGAAGGTGCCACTGAACATTTCACTGGAGACACGAACACAAATATATTCCTGATGCCCAAAAGTGATCAATCAACATTGATTCCTGACTTCTAATCTTAACTGTCATTAAACTCTACAGTGTCCCTATGCTTCATATTTAAAAGAGTTTAAAAATGCTATTTAGAATTCCATAGTAAACAGATCTTACCCACTGAAACAAGGTTGCTATAGTTCTCCAGCATCACATCTCTATACAGAGACCTCTGAGTTGGGTCCAGGTGCTGCCACTCCTCCGGGGTGAAGCCCACAGTTACATCCTTAAATGATACTGATGCTTGGAATTTCTGTTCAACCTGAAATGTTGAGAATTAGATAACATGGAAAAAGACGTATGAGATCTAATCTTTATCATGAGTACTATTCAGATTACCAAAATGGTTTACAGACTGCTTGGCTTTATACTTTGGAGGAAGAAGACAAATCATAATAGAAATATTCTGCTGTTGCAATAAGGTCTTATTTATATAAAAAAAATTATCAAGTCCCCACAATGTACCTGGCACTATTCTAGTTCTTGGAAGTACTAAGATTAACAAACATCTTCTTGTATTCAAAGAGCATATAATCTGGTAATAAAACATATGCAGTAATATATTAGAAGTGCTACGCTGAAAAGACACACAAGATAGACTCATGTAAATGAGCAGCAATACTAGTCCTGTTTTTGAGCTTCACTGAGGAAGAAAAGCTGTTGGATGAAGAGTAATATTGTGTTCTTCATGAACACAGGGCCAGGGCACAAGCAAAGGCAGCAGGACTCGAACACACTCAGGAAACAAGCAGAAGGGTAAACAGCATAGAAGGACTTGAGAACACAGCCTGAAGCTGTGATGAGACAAAAGGCCATGGATGTATTTAGGAAATGTATTACAGAGTAACTTTAGACCAAGAGTTTCCAAAGAATCACTTTCTATCCTAAAGAATACTGAGAACTACAGAAATTTGTATTTGTAAATTATAGAAATAAACTATCAATACATTTATTATAAATTTTAATTTTCTTCTGATTTAACTTAAACATGCAGAAAAAAGCCTAATATTTTATTTCACTGCAATCTAGGCTCTAACTCTTCACGTAGTCTAGGCTCTAACTCTTCAATTCAGAGACAATAATAAGGAAGTGTAGAAAATGAGGAGGGAAAGATTTTGGAATTATTGTATTTGAAATGTCTGTAGAATATATAAGAGAAAATATCCAAGATGGATATATACATATATCCATATGTATATACATATGCATATACATATACGTATATCCATACATATATATGTATGTATATATATATATGTATATATCATCTAGACTGCATGCCTCTACCTTAAGGATCACTGTTGCTGTGAAAGGGGAACAAAAGAATAGATGTGAGCATATACTAAAATTATGTGACCAGGCTTTTATTTATAGAACCAGTTCTTTTGAAAAAGAGAAGAAAAAGCTAAAGGACAAAAACAACACCACGTGCATAAACTACTACAGTAGAAAATGGGATGCAAATAGGACACTGATAAAGATAGCAACAGAATTGGTCACCAATTCACTGGACAGAAAGGAAATGTTTCCTCGAGGATTATGTATAAACAGCTATACAGATACTAGAGTGACAAAGTAAGCCATAAAAATTAGCAGAAAACAGAATTGGGCACTGTATTTCAGCAAAATAGGTCTTGAATATAATAAATTTGAAGCATAATACTGAAGGTCTAGAATGAAAACAAGGATTTGGTAGACATTAATAATTTGGTGGTGTCTGAAGTCGACAAGAATGAATCAGATGGCTCTCCAGAGAACTAAGAGACTGAAGGGAGAAAATAATCAAGAATGGAAGCTGAGGAAAATCATTTTTAACTGGCTTACAGAGAAAATATAAACCATGAACACCATGAAAGTATTTTCTGAAAGGTGGAAATAAAAATAATGAATAGTTTTTAAAACTAAGAGATTATATGATCATCTCACTAGATGTAGAAAAGCATAAGAAATACTCTTGACAAACTATAAATAGAAAGGAATTTCCTCGATGTGATAAAGGATTTTTACAAGTACCTACAGCAAATATCTATCACATTTAATGGTGAATTATGGAAAGTGTTCAACTTAAAACTAGGACCAAGATAAGGATGCCTGCTATATCCAATTTTACTCAACAACATTTTTCTAAAGTTCTTAGTGTAATATGGCAAAACAATCATATACATAGAAAACTCAAATAAAAGTATCTGAAAGTTTTAGAAATAGGATACTAATTCAATATAACAAATTTCAGAAAATTAAAAAATTTAAAGGTACAACAATAGCATGAAAAATATGAAAATCTCAACAAAGAAAATTACAAAATACAGAAGACCTAAATAGAGGAATAGAACAGATTCCTAGGTAAGAAGGCTCAATATTATAAAAATATCAATTCACTCCATGCTGATATATAAATTCACAGCAATCTCAAACAAAATCCCAACAGATACTTTCTTGGATATTAGACTTATTCTAAAATATGTAAAACTGCAAAGGGCTAAGAATAGACAAAATGATCTTAAAGAAAAATAAAGCCAGAAGAAATGCTATCAGATATCAAGCATGATTAATGTACCATAACTAAAACAGTGTCATATGGGCATAAGAATTTTTAAATGCATACACAGAATGGAGGAGAGTCCAAAAACAGACCCACACATATATTATCACTTGTTTATGACAAGGGTAACAAAAAGACAATCATTTCAATAAATGGTGCTACTTTCATTATAATTTGAGTATTTACTTTCTTAAGTGTAAGCAGAAATTTATTTTACACAGTATATAGCTCTAAATCTAAAAAATAAAACAACAAAAGTTTTAGAATATGCCATAAGAAATACCTTCGTGACCCCAAGATAGGAAAGATTTTTTAAACAGGAAACAAATTATTATTAATTATACTATATTAAGAACCTACCCTTATCAAAACACATAGAATAAAAATACCACACAGGATGAGAGAAGACATTCAGAATATATACGTATCTAGTTAGTTTTATATTTGAAAATCAATTAATATAATTTACTAATTAAGGAAATAAAGGAGACAAATCAAATGAAAATCTCAATAGATGCCGAAAACCATTGATTATATTTAACAGGAACTCATGGGAAAAAAACCTTTATAGAACTAGAACTAGAATGGACATTCTTGATGTGATAAGAAATACAAAAAAATACAGCAAAAGTTACATATTGAAAGGAAAGTTTTTCTTTTGAGAACAGAATCAAGACAAGAAAACCTACTTTTGTTTCTACTCAGTATTATATATTGGAGTAGCTGGCAATGAAATACAGATAAAAAAGATTTAAGAATTGGAAAAAATAAATGTCTATTCCCAGATTATATGTTTGTATTAGGTTGGTGCAAAGGTAACTGCGGTTTTTGCATTGTTGAAATTTGCCGTTTGATACTGGAATACATTCTTAAATAAATGTGGTTACTTTATACATCATTTTAATGTGCATTTCTCACTTTATGATTTTTTGCTGATGATATTACTTGCTGTTTATTTTATATGTATTTTAGACTATGGAAACGATGTTAGGCAAAAATCAAATTCAAGCAATTTTCTTATTCGAGTTCAAAATGGGTCATAAAGCAGCAGAGACAACTCTCAACATCAACAACACATTTGGCCCAGGAACTGCTAACGAACATACAGTGCAGTGGTGGTTCAAATTTTGCAAAGGAGAGGAGAGCCTTGAGAATGAGGAGCGTAGTGGCCGGTCACGGGAAGTTGACAATGACCAACTGAGAGCAATCATTGATGCTGATCCTCTTACAACTACATGAGAAGTTGCTGAAGAACTCAACGTTGACCATTCTACAGTTGTTCAGCATTTGAAGCAAATTGGAAAGGTGAAAGAGCTCGATAAGTGGGTGCCTCATGAGTAACGAAAAATCAAAAGAATCATCGTTTTGAAGTGTCATCTTCTCTTATTCTATGCAACAACAACGAACCATTTCTCGATCGAATTGTGACGTGCGACGAAAAGTGGATTTTATATGTTAACCGGAGACAACCAGCTCAGTAGTTGGACCGAGAAGAAGCTCCAAAGCACTTCCCAAAGCCAAACTTTACCAAAAAGAGGTCACGGTCACTGTTTGGTGGTCTGCTGCCGGTCTGATCCACCACAGCTTTCTGAATCGAGCGAAACCACTACATCTGAGAAGGTTGCTCAGCAAATCGATGAGATGCACCGAAAACTGTAATGCCTGCAGCCGGCATTGGTCAACAGAAAGGGCCCAATTCTCCTTGACAACACCTGACGACATGTCGCATAACCAACGCTTCAAAAGTTGAATGAATTGGGCTTCGAAGTTTTGCCTCATTCGCCATATTCACCTGACCTCTTGCCAACCGACTATCACTTCTTCAGGCATTTCAACAACTATTTGCAGGGAAAACGCTTCCACCACCAGCAGGATGCAGAAAATGTTTTCCAAGAGTTCGTCAAATCCCAAAGCATGAATTTTTACGCTACAGGAATAAACAAAACTTATTTCTTGTTGGCAAAAATGCATTGATTGTAATGGTTCCTATTTTGATTAATAAAGATGTGTTTGAGCCTAATTACAATGATTTAAAATTCACGGTCCAAAACCGCAATTACTTTTGCACCAACCTAATACATATAGAAAAATTCAAATAATGCATAAATGAATTATCTGATATAATAAATTAGTGTAGAAAAATTGTTGGATACAAGATCAATATATAAAATATAATTTTACATATCAGCAACAAGCCATTAGAAAATGCAGTTAAGATATATGTATATTAACAAAAACACTAAACATAGAAATAATAACAAGTGTACAAGAATCCACACAAAAAAACCTTTAAAAATTACTAAAAATTTAATGTTAGGAAATATCCATGCTCATGGCATTAGAAGAGTCAACATAAAAAAATAAGCAATTTTCCCCAAGTTTCTTTATAGATTCAATTCAACCCCAAAGAAAGTCCCAGCAGGTTATTTTGTGAATATTAACAATTAAATAACATTGTAAACATTATTATTTATATGGGAATACAAAGGGCCAAGAAGAGCCAGGATCCTGCTGAAGAAGAAAAAAATGTGAAAGGGCATACACTGCTAAACATAGAAACTTTTTGTCAAATGTGGCATTGGCATAAGAAGAGACAAACCAATGCAACAGCGAGACCCAGACATAGATGTATATGCATTATTATGACATATACTGCAAAACAATGGGGAAATATTGTTTTAAGAATGATACTAGGAGCGGATGGGTGGCTCAGTTGGTTAGAGCACGAGCTCTCAACCACAAGGTTGCCAATTCGACTCCTCAACTCCCGCAAGGGATGGTGGGCTGTGTCCCCTGCAACTAACAACGGCAACTGGACCTGGAGCTGAGCTGCGCCCTCCACAACTAAGATTGCAAGGACAACAGCTTGACTTGGAAAAAGTCCTGGAAGTACACACTGTTCCCCAAGAAAGTCCTGTTCCCCTTCCTCAATAAAATCTTAAAAAAAAAAAAAAAGAAAAAAGAATGCTACTAGACAAATCATATGCTAAAAAAGTAAACTGATGTCAACCTCATACATAAGTGCACACACATCAATTCCAATAAAATACACATAATGTGAAAGTCAAAACAATTAATATTTTAAAAATAACAAAGAGTTATCTTGACCTTGGAGTAGGAAAATTAATTTTTAAAAGGCACAAATAATACCAACACTAACAAATTTAATAAACTAATCTAGGGATTGCCAAATTTCCTTGTAAAGAGCCAGACAGTAAATATTTTTAGGCTTTGAGGGCTAGTGGTCTCTGTCATTTCACTACTCAACTCCCCCATTGAAGCCACAGATTAACTGTAAATTAATTAGCAGGAAGGTATTAAGAATTGTGAAAGGGGCACAAGAGAGGCTTCAGGAGTGCTATTAATGTTTGTTTTGATCTGTATATGAGTTATATGGGTATTGGATTTGTAATATAGTCATGCGCCATATAACATTTCAATGACGGACCAACCTCATATATGATGGTGATCCCACAGGATTATAATGGGAGCTGAAATACTATCGCCTAATGACATCTTAGCCATCATAACGTTGTAGTGCAAGGCATTACTCACATGTCTGTGGTGATGCTGGTGTAAACAAACCTACTGTGCTGCCAGGCCTATAAAAATATAGCATGTACAATTATGTACAGTACATAATACTTGATAATGATACCAAACAACTATGTTACTGGTTTATATATTTACTATACCATATGTTTTTATCACTATTTTAGAGTGTGCTCTTCCTACTTATTAAAAAAAAAGTTTACGGTAAAAGAGTATGCCATGTTAGGCCTCATACATCTCATATTTAGAGTGTCTCCGGATTGCATCATTTCCTCTTGTGCTTGATTTAATTTCATGTTGTTTTGTACAGTAACAACATGCTGGACAGGCTTGTAACCTATAAGCAACAGGTTATCCCTTAGAGCCCGTCTAGGTTTGTGGTAGTGCACTCTATGATGCTCAAGCCATGAAACTGCCTACCAACACATTTCTCAAAATGAATCCCCATCGTTAAGCAGTGGTACATGACTATAGTTCCTTGAGCTCTATACTTGAGATTTGTGAACTTTTCTATATATAACTGCTGTACATATAGAAATAAGATTTATTAAAAATAAAAACACATTCTGATTCATTGATTGAAGAAGGCATCAGAAAGGAAATTAAAACCTGTGTAGAAAAAAAAGAAAGCACTACATATTGCCACTTGGGTTTTGCAGGTAAAGTGGTACATAAAGGGACATTATAACCTTAAATGCATATACTAAAAAGCTCTAAAACAAACTCATCTTTAACAAAAAAAGTTAAAAAAAAGAATCTATAACAAAGATAGTTGAAAGCAGCTTTGAAAAAAGCAGAAGTTAACGAAACTTAAATATAGTGAAAATCAATGAAACCAAAAGCTGGTTCCTTGAAAGACTAATAAATATGTATCTATGAAAAAAATACTAAGAAAAAAAAGGCACAAATGAAAAACTGTTAGAGATAAAAAGCAACACGTTAAGCTTTTTTAAAACGTTAAAAATAGTATGAACAAGTTTACGGAAAATACTGACAAACAGAATTATGCAGATCATTAAAAGAATAACACTTTTTGACAAGTGGAGCTTGCTTCAGAACACAAAGATTAGTTATTGGGAAATATGGAAATATAATTAAATAGATCCAATGATAAAAGTTGTATCATCTCCATAAAATGTTAAACATTTGGAAAAACTAAAGTCTCATTTTTAATAAAATAAGACTCAATACTTTGTGAACATGACAAAATTTATCTACCTCAGCCCAAAGCCAGAAACATGCATAATGAAGAAATATGGCAGGCATTCCTACTCAGATCTGTTTTGTTGTTCCTAGATCACGAAGTGTTATCCTTTTATTGTGCTGCTTATATTGTACAGATGGAAAAATATAAAATTAGATCCTCTCATCACGTTCTATTTGAAAAATTCCAGATGGACTAAGGTAGTAAATATTAAAACAAGTTTGGTATTTTTAGACAAAGTATAGAAAAATTTCCCTGGTGTCAGGAAAACAAGAATAAAAAAAACAAACCAGAAGACACAAAAGGGTTGTATATAAAACTTTCAGGAAGTATACCATTAAGTTAAAATACAAATAAGGAAACTTATTTAGCATTTTGTATTTTTAAAAGTATACTTTTTTTTTTTTTTTTTTTTTTTTTTTTTGGGCAATGGTTTGGTTAGTTCCTGGGTGTTTGCATTTCAAGGATATGATAAGAGTCACAACTTTCAGTGAAAGAGAGAAACAGTTAAGTTTTCTAACATTTATATTAATATATTTATCTAACATATAATCTAAGGTTAAGCATCATTTATTTAACAATGCTTCACATGTAACTTAACATATTAAATAGGCCTAATTATTTTAATTATTCCTTCTATAAAGAGAGAAAACAAATTTTTGAGGTGTGTCAGGGATCCTTCTGAAAAACTCCAAAGTTCTCAAAAATCTCAAAGGTCAAGAAAATGACTCTCCTTAGATTTTGAACACAAAATGCATACTGAGAGAAGATGATTAGTAACAATTATAATGAAAGATTACCATTTAAAATACATAGGGGGGGTGGCCGGTTAGCTCAGTTGGTTAGAGCATGAAGCTAATAACACCAAGGTTGCCGGTTCGATCCATGCATGGGCCACTGTGAGCTGCGCCCTCCAAAAAAAAAAAAAAAAAAAGTAAAATACATAGGGAATTCTTACAAAACTCAGTAAAAAAGAAAACCTGAAAAGTCATAAATTTATGAAAGTTTCACAACTCAATCAGACACATGAAAATTAAACAGTGCAGTTTTCACACACTAGCATAGAAATAATTTTTGTATCTGGAGAAAAAGGAGGAAAAATAGTCCTCTAATGAATAATAACATATCTAGAAAAATTAGAAATCCATATCCTACAATTCAAAAATATTATCACAGTTCTCCAGAGCAGTGATTCTTATTATACTTAGTGGGTATCAGCATCACATAGATGTCTTGTTAAAACAAGGATTGCTGGGCCTCACCCCCAGAACTTCTCTTCCAGTAGGTTTGGAATGGGGCATGAGACTGCATTTCAAACAAGTTTACAGGTTATGCTGCTTTCTGGTCAAAGAACCTCACTTTGAGAATCACTGCTCTATAGAGTCTGGAGATACATTTGCGATTGTGCAAAAAGAATGACAAGGATAGTCACAGCTGGATTATTTATACTACCGGAAAATAAAAGTCATCTAAACGTCTACCAATGAAATATAGTATTTAGAATATAGTATTGCCATACAATGGAAAAATATGGCATTAACAGGAATAAACTACATTGGAACAGATCTTAAATTATTGATGAGTTGAGAGAAAACGTGTGTCATATATACATTAAGATAATTTACATATTTTTAAACAATAAACAGTACTGTTCAACTTGATAAACTTTCAATGTACATACAGAGATAAAATAAAACTAGTAGACAAAGGATGAACACTTGGAACTAGGGGCACAATGAGGAAGACCCCAAAAGAGTCATCAGAAGAGTGGTATGAGAAGATGACAAGGGAGATTTTCCAAGGGTAGTCAATAGGGTGCTGTAGCAGTTTTTCAGGGAAGACAACTACAGTTAAGTCACTGGTGACTTTTACCTGGAGAGATTCTGAAATGTGAAGGGGAATAACCAAGACAGAATGCTATGGGATGAAATTTGACTGAGAAGCTCAGAAACATTTACCAAAGAACTTAACTTTTAACCATCTGCTACACACCTCATATACACAGCCTAGCTAAGATAAAATAGTTATGGAGAGTTTTTGTTAACAAACGTGAAGGCCATTCATTCCCCTAAACATAATAGCTTTTATACTAGGATCAAACAAGACTGTCATAAAATTGACCACTTGAACCATTTTGTGGACTTTTTTACTCCCAGTGAGGAACAGTCTGAGGAACTCATTTCAGGGCTGTCACTGGAAGATTATTCACTGTGTCCCTGTGTTAAGACCAAAAAGGATATCTCCCAGGATGTCTTTGTCTTGAAAAGAATTTGTCTGTATCCAAGTGACTCCCTTTATACCATGATTATCAGAAACACCAGAGACATATTTGCAGGTCAACTTAGAAACTCTAAGACGTGTAATGATCAGTGTATAAGCCAAATTGGCCCTGCTTTTGATCTGTTACTTTATATTTTCTGTGAAGTTCAATTTTTATCTACTACTAATTTCCCATCTTAACATATGGATTCTTAGAAATCCCACAAGTATTGTAAAATATAGTGGGGACAAACAAACAACTCACCTGGTATTTGTTCATTTTCTGCCTTTCTTGGAAAAATGTAGACAACTCTGAAGATATGCTGGGTTAGAAGAAGAGGAATGGGGTCATGAAAGATCTGGCCTGCCTGGCAACTCCTGAATTCTCCTGCCCTATAAAGCTACACACACCCACTAGATAGGAGGAATGTCAATGTCCCTTTAACCTTCAAAAGGTACAAGGGGATGGTGAAAGAGCACCTGTCTAATCATATAGCTTTGGGGCATACAAATTTTTACTGGGTAAATATAAATATCTGCTTCCTGTGGATTTTTTAACAGTTGAAATATCCCTTGGTATTCACAAAAAATTTAAAATGACAAGCATGTAAAACAAACAACACAACTAATAAAGGAACATTAACTCTTCACCAAAACTGTCGTAAAAAAAATACTGAGGGCTAAACTGTTTATCAATTTTCCTACTAATGTTACTACACCTTTAGTAAGGGACTCCAACAAAAGCTATAAAAAGCAGTACTTGAAGGAAAGCTCTATGTTTTAATTTCCTTACCTTTGTTGCCATTTCTTGCTTTTACTTGTGTGGAAAAGTAGATAGTACTGGCCTACGAGTCGGGAGATCTGACTTTCAGTCATCACTAACAAAACTGTATCCCGAATAAGTCACTAACCTTCAGATGAAAAACGTTTTTTCTGAAGCAAATGGGACAAAAACAGGTATTTCTTGAAAATTCTTCCTGAATGCTAGGTCAAGTCAGGTCAAAATTACTGCATATATCAAGACTCAGTGATGGACATGACTGGGGAGCACCTAAGAATCCAGAAAGGCTAAATGGAGAACCAAGGGAAAGGCGTCTGTCTGGAGAGGAGTAAATCGGCCTTGCTGGGGAACCCTTCTTCCCAGGCGCCTCACAAATGACATGTCACACCTGCGCACTCGCTCTCCCCGCAGCACCGCCCCGTCCCCACTGACAAGTACACAATACATTGTGTACTAGATGTACGCCTCGCGCATGCGCACATGCCCTCCCCCACCCGAGAACCCGGCCTCAGCCGCCCGCTCAGCAGAGGCTGGTCACGTGGCGGCTCCAGTTCCTAGTCTTAACTGAGAAGCCCCGGGTCCCGCCGACCCGTGGGTTCGCCGAGTTCCTCCCCACCACCGAGCACTGACCGCCTCCCCCACGAGCCGTGCGAGCCCTCCTCCACCCTGTTAACCCTCCGGGTCTCACCTGCCGCTTCCTCGTCCTGTGAAACTGGCCCCAGAAGAGCTCGCTCTGCGGGCGCAGAACCACCTCCACGCAAGGACAGAGGGAAAACAGGCGCACAAGGCGGAAGTGCACAGAGGCAGAGGGCGGGAGTAAACATGCGCAGAAGGTCCTCACGCGGAGCCTATGTAGCTCTTGGGAATTTGGGGAGGAGGGTCTGAGTTCCTTAAGCAGCCCAGCGCCCTGGTTCCTTAAGGGGCTCCCCAAGTTATGGATTACAACTAAGTTCTATATGCACCAAGTGTTCAATTTAGACACAGAGCTGTCAAGAAAAGGGAACCTGCCTGTCAAATTAACTTTTTTTGAAATCCGATGAAGTAGATCTCAACGATATAAAAGAATATGTGACCCCTTTGAGACAGGTTAGCTAGCATGTCCCTAGGTAGACAGGGAGGTCCCTGGTGGAATAAACAAAGACAGTCATATCCTAAAACTTCAGGTTTTGAAATCACTCCTTCGCTCCAGGACATAATGTAACAAGGCCTTGAGGTTAATCATAAAATTCCTTTTGGTCTGATAGATCTGATAAAGTGTGGGTTACTTTGCTAATTCCTTTACATGGGCAAGTAGAACAAACCTGGTAGACGAATTTCATTAGAAGGCGCCAGTTCCCTTCTTCAAACAAGTTCCCTCTTCAAACAGCCCACTTCCCCAAGCAGGCAAGGGAAGGTATAAAAGTAAGCTTTTGCCTCAGTCAGGGGGCATCCCCCTCCATTCAGGACCCCTTCCTGCTCGGGAGCTGCAACCTCTTTTCCTGCCTCTAATAAACTATCCTCTTTTTAAAACTTTTTGCCTCTCCTTGGTCCGTGTTTCCATTCTTCGGCTTTGTGAGACACGATCCCGGCCCGCACTCAGAAACTGCTAGCAGATCCAACATCACTTATATCACCTTCACCGACTCTCTGGGGAAAAAAAAGAAAGCGGGTGGGAGAGGGGAATGGACAAGAAAGCTACTTCAAAAGCATGGAAGCAGTAGATGAAAATTGTAGATAAATCAGGAAAGAAACACAATCCAAGAGAAAATATTTTTATTAATTTATATAAATATACTTTCCTCGGACAAAATCATTTGAATAAATGGAGATCTACCCTTTCGTAGATAAAAAGATCAATATTCTCTGACAAAATTCCAATAAGAATCTCAACAAATTTTTGTATGTACTTTTTTTATCTTTGATTTTTAATATATTGTGTACTTTACAAAAGCATTCTTAACTTCAACTGGAATAAATTAAAGTCTAAATTAACAGCCAGGAAACAGTTTTTGAAGGAGAAAAAATGCGTAAGAAATATAAATACGTATAAATTGCTCTCCAAAATAGTTTGGCATCTGCTTAATGGAAACAACAGCTATGATTAAGAGTATATTTTTACATTTATTTAAATATTTATTAATGTTGGTTTTCTTTTATTAAGAGTATTTTTTAAATCTAGTGTAATAAATGTAGCATTTGAAAACAATGAAGGAAAGATTTGAATATTCCGAATAACAAGTCTTTCCCAAAAATCTGGAATAAAGATTACATCCATAGATTACACATGATACAATTCATGGGGATTTAAGATTTGAAATGTTTAAACCACTAAGTTAAAAATAAATAAATAAATTGAGATGGAAATATTGTGACACTAAAGATAGAAACCATAAATTTAATATCTGATATTTTATTACAGAAAATAATAACTCAATTCTAGTTTTAAAAAATGTTAAAAGCAAATCAAACTTTTACTTTTTGTATTTGTACTTTTACTATTTGAAAAAAAACATGTATTAACATAATAATGAGATCTTCAAATCAATAGAAAGAAAACTTAAAATTAAAATGGACTACAGAACTGAGCAGTAGTACCGTGTTTTTCCAAAAATAAGACCTAACCGGAAAATAAGCCCTAGCATGATTTTTCAAGATGATATCCCCTGAACATAAGCCCGAATGCATCTTTTGGAGCAAAAATTAATATAAGATCTGGTCTTATTTTTGGGGAAACATGGTATACTAAAAAAGAAAATGAAAAGGAGTAATACATGTATGAAAACATCCATTATGAATGTTGAAAGAAATGAAATGTGTAAGTAAAAACATGTAAAATGTTTATTGAGATTTATCATTTTTAATTTACTTTTTAATTTATATACAGCAAAGTTCACAACATTTGGTGCAACTTTAACTGTTTTGACAAATACATAGATTTGTGTAACCACCACCAGAGTCAACTACAGAACTGATTTCATCTCTGCCCAAAAAATTCCTTCACGCTACCTTTTTGAAGTCCTATTCTCTCACCACTCTTTTTTTATTTTATTTTATTATATTTATGGGGGTGGCATTTATTAGTAAAATTATACAGGTTTCAAGTGTACAACACATTATCTATATATTGCATTGTGTATTCACCACCCAGAGTCAGTTTTCCTTCCATCACCATATGTTTGACCCCCTTTTCCCTCTTCTACCATCCTCCCACCACTTACACTCTAGTAACGAATAAAATGTTGCTTGTATCTATGACTTTCGTTTCTTTGTTTGTTTCTCTTGTTATGTACTTTATTATGTGTAGGGGTTGCTGTTTCCTGCTTCTTTCTGGTAGTAATCTTGCTCATGTTTTTGTGTTTTTTCATTTTTTGTTTCAAGTCAAATAGTCTCCCTCAGTATTTCCTGTAATGCAGGTCGTGTTTAAGAAAATTCTCTCAGCTTCTATGTATTTGGAAAGGTTTTCATTCCTCCTACATATCTAAAGGATAACTTTGCTGAATATATTCTTCTGGCTGTTAAGTTCTCTCTTTCAATAGTTTGAATATTTGATTCCACCCACTCCTTGCTTGTAGAGTTTCTGCTGAAAAATCTGATGATAATCTAATGGGTTTTCCTTTGCAGGTAACTGTCTTCTTTTCCCTCGCTGCCTTGAGAATTCTTTCTTTGTCATTCATTTGTCTACAGCTTCTATATAATGTGCCTTGGAGAAGGCCTGTGGGATTGGGGTCATTAGGTGTTCTGTTTGCTTCTTGGATTCGAGAATCCAGTTCTTTCCACAGGTTTGGGGAGTTCTCAGCAAGTATTTTTTTGAATACACTCTCTGTTCCCTTCTCTCTTTGTTCTTCTTCTGGTATGCCCATTATTCTTATGTTGCTCTTTCTGATGGAGTCAGAAAGTTCTTGTAGAGTTCTTTCATTTCTTTTAACTCTCAAGTCTCTCTCTTCTTCCATCTGTGTCATTTTCAGATTTCTATCTTCAATATCACTGATTCTTTCCTCCATCTGGTCAGCTCTACATCCTAAGCTGGCTATTTCATTCTTCATCTCTTTTATACAGTTCTTCATCTCCAGAATTTCTATTTGTTTTTTTCTTAAAATTTCAATCTCTTTGGTAAAATATTCATTTTGTTCGTTGATTTTGTTTCTGAGTTCATTAAACTGCCTGAGTTTTCTTGCATCTCGTTGAGTTTTTCAGAACTTCAGTCTTGAATTCTCTGTCATTTAAGTCACATATTTCCATGTCTTTAAGTTCATTTTTTGGAGAGTTTTCATTTTCTCTCTGAGCTGCCTTGTTACTTTGGTTATTCATGGCAATTACTGAATTATTATTTGCTTTCCTGGGCATCCACAGGAGTGGATTCTGAAGCAGGTTAACATAAAGAGGTCTTTCTATTGCTTTCCAGTAGGTGTTGATGGAATATTTTATTTTCTCTCCTGCTGTGGTCTTTTATTTGCCCTCCTGCTGCAGCATTTTATTTTGTCTTGTGCTGTTCAGGCTTCTCTCACGATTAGAAGTTATGTGGGGTAGTAGGCTACTTCTCTGTGAACAGGTTGCCTGAGACTCAGGGCACCACCCCCATGGGAGGATGTGGTGGGCAATGGAGTTCTGAGCCTCTGAAACCCCAGTGCTGCCCCTGAAGTCTGATACAGTTCTTGTGTGTCTCAGCAGCCCTGTTTGCCCCTACAGGGATCTGCCCTGAAAGGTGGGGGTGGGGTGAGCTGGGAGTGGTCACTGGTGTGTTGTGGCTTCCAGCAATGGCGACATCCAGCCCACAGCTCTCTTGCCCCTATAGCTCCTTCTCTGTCACCAGAATTAGCTACACTGTGAGTCTGCCACTGTGGGACTGTCTGTCCAGTACTCAGGGCTGTAGATATTCTGCTCTTCAATCTGACACTGCTACAGTTTCTTCTGGAGCCCTTCTTCTAAGGAGCTTAACTTCTAACAGTGGGTGGGTAGGGAGAGGCAGCTAGGCTCTGTGTCATTGTTTTATATTATCTGCCTGGCAGTAACGGCTTAAACCACAGTTCTCACTCTTCTTTATTTAGTCCTTGCCCAGAGGTCTCTACCCTGATCACTGGTTCAGCTGTATTATATGCCAATCTCACAGGCAGGAGTGTGGGCCACAGACAGTGCACCTGCAGCCTGGATCCTTTCCGCTCCAGAGACTGCAGTAAGCCCTGGGTTGTGTCCTGCAGCCCACGTCTCTGCACTTCCTTCTTCCCACCTTCCCTGTTAACCTGATTTGCCTACCTTCAGATGTTTCAATGCATGGATCTCTGAGACATGCTTGTGCGTTGCTTAGATTATCCTTTGTTGTATTATAGCTATTCAATTTCTTGTAACTTCCAGGAGAGATTTCAAGGAGCACTCCTCACATGGTCATGTTTCTGATGTCACTTCTATGAAATTTTCTTTTACATAAACTTAATGGTAACCACTCAGAAAAAGCTAATAGATCATGAAGCTAATAGATCACCCTGTTCTCACAAGGCAAAAAGTCCTTCTCCAAGACACTGTATAATGAAACTGTCAAATATCAAATATAAAGAGAGAATGCAAAAAGCACCAGGGGGAAATGATTGTAACCTACAAAAGAACCCCCAGTATGGTTATAAGCGGATTTCTGGGCAGAATCCCTGCAGACCAGAAGAGAGTGGAATTAAAGGGTTGAAAGAAATAATTTACCAGTGAAGAATACTCTAAAAACATTTATCTGTAAAGATATATGTGCTCCTATGTTCTTTGAAGCTTTATTTGCAGTGACCAAGACATGGAAACAATTAAAGTGCCCTTCAATAGATGATTGGATAAAGAAGATGTGGTATATATACACAATGGAATACTACTCTTCCATAAGAAAAGATGAAATATTACCATTTGCGACAACATGGATGGATCTTGAGATTATTATGCTAAGTGAAATAAGTCACACAGAAAAGTTTGTTCATATGTGGGATATAAAACTGAAAGTAACAAAGGAACAAGACAAACACATAAACAAAAACTCATAGACACAGACAACAGTATAATGGTTACCAGAGGGTAAGGGGGGAGAGGGGTGACCGTAGATGAGGATAAACAGGGTCAAACATATGGTGATGAAAGGAGAACAGACTCTGGGTGGTGAACACACAATGTGATATATAGATGATGTATTACAGAATTATGCACTTGAAACCTATGTATTTTTACTAATCATTGTCACCCCAGTAAATTTTAACTTAAAAAAAGAATTTTAACACATTTCTAATAGAATTGGACTAAGATACAAGTGTTCTATTAAATATTTGACTTCTGGTTTCAGTAGTCTCTCAGGATCAAAGTGCATTTTACTCACCTAGTTTGCTTGGGAAAACAAATGTGGGGAAAAGGAAGAAAAACTAGTAACAAGCAGACATGTAATTATTCACCATTTTACAAACAAAACTTTAAAATAGATAGAGATGAAGATATAAACTCAAGAAACAGTGAATAGAGGATGGAAGATTTTATAGGAATGGTAGATTCAGGTGAGAGGAAAATCACAGATAGTGGAATGGGTTCTATTGAGCTAATGAAGAGTAATTGGAATTACAAAGAAAAGCAGTAGACAAAGGTGTTTGGAAGGACAATGTGAGAACTTGAGGAGACAAACTAATGAGTAGGTCTAATATGCTCATAACTATATTGTTTTAGTAACATCCTCATAAGTTTTCATGCTTCTGGTTGAACTTCCCTTAATTGAATTCTGCACATAATGGCAGAGTAAATTTCGGAATGCACCAGTTGCCTTATGTTTAGGGAAGAGTCATTAATTCGCATTCTAATTCCCCTTCTAGCTGTGATTCATAGGAATACCAATATGCAAAAGAAAATATAAAACAATGACAGAATGAATAAGTGATTCCTTGGCAATACAGATTTGATGTATTGCTGTATTTTGGCTTGGATACCTTAATATTGCTCTATTATAGTTGTTCAACAGGTGAGCCTACTGTGATAATCACATTTATGTTCATTTACTTTTCCTTAAAATAGTCTTGCCCATTCCACAATACCAGTATTTCTTTACATTTTACATCTCACATTTCCTAGTTTCAGCTTTCTATTTACTATTATAATGTAAGGATCATATTTTTCATCCTAATCTCAGAAAATGAATAACATTTATGTCTATTTACCATTTAAAAAGACTTGTTCACCTTTGTACCAAGTACCACAAAGTCTATACTAAGATAACAAAACAAAACAAAACAAAACACTGACCTGAGCCAAGTACCACATGGAAAACTGTTACAAGTCATCATTCTAGCAAACAAAATTTACACCAACTAAATTCACATCAGATTTTCAAGCTACCATTCTACAACTCCACAGTCAATGTCTTCTGCTCCAGTCTAGTCAGTTCTTTGTCTCATTAAATTGCTCATTCTTAACAGCAAGCTGAAAAATGTGTTCTCTCACTCAGGTTACATTCAGCTTTGGCTCTACTTAGTGTCTTAAAAAATGGCAAAATGATGCCATTATTTCAAATCCTCAAGAATGCCTCTTCAAATCTTCTTACTTTCAAAACTTACAAGTTATATTTACTCTAAATCTAAACGTGGTTCCTGTCTAGACGAGCTGTTTTGACACAACCTTAGATAACACTGCTTGGTAACGTACTATATTTCATCAACTGTAAGATACATATGTTTAGCATTCTTAAATCAGGATGTATCTAATAATTTTTCACAGGGCCTGTGATCAGCCGATCACAGTATAATAAGCAGAATATGTTTTCCTTAGCTGTTCATCAAATAACGGTCCAATTACAAACTATGGTTTCTTAGATCTGAAAGAATATGACAATGTTTTCTTAATTAAATGCTGAATTTAAAATGCTTCATGTAATTTTACTCTCATTCTTCAATCCAGGGGATGGCAAACTCTTCCTCAAAGGGAAATATAGTACATATTTTAGACCTTGCAGGTCATACCATCTTTCACAGTATTAAACTCTGCTATTAGAGCATGAAATCAGCCAAAACCATATGTAAACAAATGAGTATGGTTGTGTTGCAAAAAAATTTTATTCACAAAAACATGCAGTAGGTCTGCAGGCCATAGTCTGCCAATCTCTGATCTGTTACCAATGCTCATAGCAGGTATTGTTACCTCTCTGATTTTCTTTGAACTTGAGTGATTTAAAGTCAATAGACCTCAACAAGCTGTGTATATCAGCACTACCAGGAGAGCTTTTTCAAACACAAACGTTTAGACACTGTGTCATTTTATATCTGATAAATCAAAATTATAAGTTCCTGACCTGAACATATATTTAGAAGAGTTCCCTCACAATGTTTTCAGAATATAAAGTTTTTCCATTATCTGGTTCCAATCAACATGTGTTTATCAAATGTCTATTTCAGGTTATATACCAAAATTAGAAAGAGTAACACAGTGACCATTTTCTTTGTTACATCATAAGCCAGGTGTGGGAATAGCTAGATACTATTAGGTTAACAAATTCTATGACTTTGGTTTAGTTTCTTATGAAAGAACCACTACATGTTGAGTGTTGAGAGAAAGCAGAGATTATGTTAGTTTAAACATTCAAGGACTGTTTCTTGGCAGAGGAAAAATTTAACCTAGACTTTAAAGATATGCAATATAGCAACTGTAAAAATAATCTTTTATTATCTACTAAGAAATGTTCTGAGCACTTTAAATTTATTAATTCACTTAGATCTAGTTAGGGAAAGCAAACACTAAAGAAAGATGTGACAAAGAAAAGAACACAGTATGTCTAAATAGCCTTTGAGAAGAGTGCATTAAACGATGTTTAGCATGATTATGGGCAACAGAAGGTAAAATAGGAGCAGCCAAATCAGGACATAATGTGGTAGTCAATGAAAGGCAAGCAATTTAAGTTTCATGACATAAATAATGGGGAGCATAAACTTACCTTGTGAGGCTACTGAAAAAAAGAGATACTCTAGGCAAAAATCAAAAAAACAAACAAACAAAAAGCATCGCTATCACCACCACCACAAAAAACAACTATAAAAAAGCCAATAGACACATGAAAAGATGCTCAACATCACTAACCATCAGAGAAATGCAAATAAAAACCACAATGAGATATCACCTCACCCCAGTCAGAATGGCTATCATCAACAAGACAAATAGTAACAAGTGTTGGAGAGGCTGTGGAGAAAAAGGAACCCTCAGACACTGCTGGTGGGAATGCAGATTGGTGCAGCTGCTGTGGAAGGCAGTGTGGAAGTTCCCCCAAAAATTACGAACAGAATTACCATATGACCCAGCAATCCCTCTCCTGGGTATTTACCCCAAAAATCTGAAAACATTTATCCATAAAGACAAGTGTGCTCCAATGTTCATTGCAGCTTTATTCATGGTGGCCAGGACATGGAAACAACCAAAGTGTCCTTCAATAGATGAATGGATGAAGAAGGTGTGGTATATATACACAATGGAATACTATTCAGCAGTAAGAAAAGATGAAATAGGACCAATTGTGACAACATGGATGGATCTTGAGATTATTATGCTAAGCGAAGTAAGTCAGACAGAAAAAGTCGAGAACCATATGATTTCACTGATGTGTGGGATATAAAACTGAAAGCAACAAAGGAATAAGACAAAGAAATAAAGAAACAAAACTCATAAACATAGACAATAGTTTAGTGGTTACCAGAGGGTAAGGGGAAGGGGATAGTAGATGAGGGGAAAGGGGATCAAATATATGGTGATGGAAGGAGAACTGACTCTGGGTGGTGAACACAATGTGATTTATAGATGCTGTATTACAGAATTGTACACTTGAAACCTATGTGATTTTACTAACTATAGTCACCCCAATAAACTAATTAAAAAATAATTTATCATTAAAAAAACACCCCACTAACTACAATTAGAAATTGGAAAACAAAAAGGTCTGAGAAAATATGGTTCTTACTGATGTCAATGGAAAGTGAGAATATGAGAAATATTAGATGTTTACCAAGAGAAAAACTCAAGAATACAAAATAAAAAATTGTCTTGTCTTATGTGTTTGACAATTTTGTTACATGTTTCTGGTTTTATCAGACTGTGACTAGGGAATATATTTCTACTTTGTAGGATTTATTGAGAGTTTCCTTTTAGCATGATGTACTTGCACTTGTTTGCAAATGTTTTTAGGTACATTGAAGGTTTTCTTTTTCATTGTTTTTAGATATAAACAAAAATACAATCATGTAAAATTGGGAGGGCTTAATTTTGTTATAGTAGTTAATCTTATAAGAACTTGTGATTTCCATTAATTAATTACCTATTTGTTTACCTAGTTTCAAGTAATATTTTTATCTTTGTGCTATTACACACAAATGCCTCTATTGATTTATCAGATAAATGATATCCTTGGAACCCTAGCTTTTAACAATCAAAATCAGCTTACATTTTTCTTCGGCATTACCCTTTCTTCTTCTAATTTTATAAGATACATGTCCTTTCTATACTCCCTAAGTAGATACCACTAAGAAGAATTTTTTAGAAAACATTTTAAAGGTCCAACTCCTAAACTGGCCACCTAGGATACAATTTCTCCTGGCTTCCTCTTGTCTGGTACCCACTAACTCACCTGGGTAGTTCTAGTATAGAAATCTTACTCTAAAATATGTGGCTTCTCTCCTCATTCCAACTTGAAGATCACCTCTGACTTGATAATAAAATATCCTATAAATGGAAAATTGACAGAATTTGGGAAATTCTAAACAAGGAAGAAGGTAGAGTTCTTGGAGCTGCACCTTGATGAGGGCCGTATAAACATTTCACAGGATGTGAGAATACATTCTTCCTGGCATTCAAAAGAGATTAACAATCTCAGATTCCTGAATCAAAAGCCTCAACAATATTAACCACAAAAATTCACAAGTTTTGGTATGTGAGAAGTAAAACGCATGCTATTTGCAGTTTGATGTGGAAACTTTCTTACCCACTGAGACAAGGCTTTGATAGTTCTCCAGTGCCACAGCCTTGTTCGGGGTCATCTGAGCAAGGTGCAGGAGCTGCTACTCTTCCTAGGAGAAGCCAACAGCCAAGGGCTCCAAATGACATTGACCCCTAGGAACAGCACATTTCTGTTAAATCTGAAGTGGTCAGAATTAGAGTGGGACCAAAAAGATGAATGGTAACTAATTCTTACCAGGTTCACTGCTGAGAGTTTATATGTTATAATGTGCCTACTATGTACATTATTTTGTATTAGATCTTGTAGAATAAAGAGAAAATAAAAGAACATCCTGCTTTTGTTTTAATTTATTACAGCTCTATGCCTTGAAATGTCTTAGCTTTTGTGGATACTAAGAATAAAACACTGTTCTTGTTCTCCAGAAGAATAAATACTACACAAAAACAGCACACTCAAAAACTTTGAAAATAAGATGTTACTAGAATATATTAAATTATATAAAATATATATTGGGGCCAGAAAAGAAAAATTAACTCTATTTTGTATAAACAGCTTGTGCTTAATTGGAGAGGAAAATCTTTAAGGCCTTAAATATGATGGATGGTTGTTCTTTATGAATATGGGGCAACATAACATAAACAAAATATAGGAGGCATTAGAAACACATAGGTTGACTTTAACTTTTTTCCCAAGATGTGGAGAGCAAGAAGGTGAATTGCTCTCATTTACACAATGAAAACAAGCCACACTAATGTCAAATTCACAATGTTTTTCTAACTTATTGGAGAGCCAAAGTTACAAAACAAACAAGGGCCCCCAATCTAGGAATAGCTATACCTATAGGGAGAGTGGAAATGGATGTTCTTGCCTACCTGAATTGGACCATAGATAAGAATTAAAGCAGATTATGTGGAATATTAATTGGTGAAGACTGAGTGTGCTGTCACAACAGTGTGAAACATCTGTGGGCCACTGACATTGAGGGGACTTACAACTCCTTACAGGCTTTTTTCTCCACAAACCCCAATGGGCACTTACTCTCTTTGTGGGGGAAGGGAAGAATTATGCACTGAGCCTACAATTACAGCTGGCAGAAGAAACCAAGATGGCTACACCCCCAAGATCAGGGGACAGTGAACATGCCCAAGACTAAGGCTGTATCAGAATAAGAGAGAACACACACTGTACACCACTGTCTATCAGCAAGTCAACAAGCTTAGAATAACAAGTCCAAATTAAATACTGCTGACAGAGGAACAAAAGATAAATGAGAGCATGAAAAGAGACCCTCTCTGAGGCACAGAGCACAGAGCACAGAGGAAACCTAAAAACTCAGAAATGAACAAATATAGCTCTGATAAACTAACCCCTATCTGTAGTACAGATAGGTAACACTGTAGTGCATGGAAAGTAAAAACAAAAACAAAACCCTCAAATTCTGCCCAACTCCTAACTAGATTAACTCAAAGCCCTCAAATTCTGCCCAACTCCTAACTAGATTAACTCAAACCCCTGGACTAAAAGCCTAGCTGAAAAGTCATGCTCATTTCTGGGAATAAAATGTATTTACCTCAGTCTAGAGTCCAACAGAAGATATGAGGATTTCAACCAAAAATTATGAGGCATATATATGAAAAGGAAAGACAGTAACCCGATACTACCAAGACACAAAGTAATAATCAAAACCAGATACAGATATGATGTAGATGTTGAAACAATCAGAATTTTAAATAATTATAACTAATTATTTAAAGACAAAGCAGAGAGAACCAAATGGAAATGTTAGAATGAAAACACAGTAGTGGAGATGAAGAATGTCTTCTGTGGGGAGCCATGATTTCTTGATGCTTTGGAACTTTTGAGAACTGGCTCAGTTTATGATTAACCTGTTTCTGTTCCTGAGGCATTGTCTTGCCCGCACCTGGAGGGTGCTTGCAGGCTGCTGAGGCATGCGATGGGAATGGCCGGTTTCTCGGACACAGAGCACAGATGGTTATCAGGATAATTGATGGTTTCTGTCTTGAGAAAATGGGTTTTGGGATGCTTTTGTGATTCTGTAAGTTTCTAGGTAAGAAGTTAAAAATTTACCTTCTGTGAGGTAATGCACACTTGTGACTGTTAATCAGCACGTACCCATAGGGTATATATAGGGTGATTCTGAATAAAGCCGGTGCTTCAGCATCACTGGAGACCGATCGATCGCATCATCAACATTTGTGTGAGTGTCTTTGTTCATTCCCACTCCCCCTTTCGGGCTTTTCGTTGATTTGTGGCTGCTGGTCAGCCTCAGTCTTCAACAGGCTTGTCAGCAGTCAACACAATTAAAGAAAGAATCAATGAATTTGAAAATGGGTCAATAAAAATTACCCAAATTGAAGCTCAAAGAAAAGAAAAAGTGAAAAGATAGAGAACACAACATTGAAATATAACAAAGCTGTGAAATATAATCAAATGTTCTGACATGTACAAAACTGGGACCCAGGAAAAAAGACAGAATAGGACAAAAGAAGTATTTTAAGAAATAGTGGCTTAAAATTTTTCCCAATTAATGATGGAAAACAAACTAGAGATCCAAGAATAGCAAGGAGAATAAATTCACCCCAAAAGCACAATTAGGCACAACATATTAAAACTGTTGAGAGAGAGAGAGAAATTTTGAAGGCATCCAGTAAACAAAGAAACACTACAAAAGAAGAGTAAAAATAACAACTAAAGCAGACATTTCACCAGAAACCATGAAAACTAAAAAACAATGGAGTGATCCCTAAAGAGCTGAAAGAAAATAGCTGTCTACCATGAATTCTATATTAAGCAAAAATATCTTCAAAAATGAAGAATATTTTCCCAGAAAAATAAAATTTGAGGAATTCTTCACCAGCAGGACTACTCTACAAGAACTATTAAAGGAATAAAATGAACAGTGATAGAAATGGGATAGATATGCATAAGGAAAAAATAAATTAATTCCTTGCTACCCTGATTTTTAATTGCTCTAAAGCAAAGGTTGGAAAATTTTTTCCACAAAGAGCTACATAGTAAATATTGTAGGCATTGTAGGTCATGTCTTAAATATTGCAATTACTCAACTCCACCATTGTAGTGTGAAAGAATACATAAAAAAATTAGTGTGGCTGTGTTTCCAAGAAATTTTATTTACAAAAACAGGTAGCAAGCTGAATTTAACCCACGTGCTGTATATTGCTGATCCTTGCTCTAAAGAATAACTAACTGTCTAAAGCAAAAATATTAGTATTGTGTGTGGCATATAGCATATGTTAAAGTAAAATGCATGGTGCAATAATAGCACAAAGGACAGGAGGGAAGAATTGTGAAAACACTGTTGCAAGATCATTATACTCTACATCATGCGGTTTAACATTTGAAGGGAGACTCTAATTAATTAAAAATGCATATGATTAGCCTAGAGAGACTATTTAAAAAGTTAAAAGAAGAGATATAGATAATAAGTCAGTAGCAAAGCTAAAATGGAATAATAATCAATACTCAACTAATTCAAGAGAAAGAAAAAAAACAAAGAATAGAACAAATATAAAATAGGTAGCAAAATGGAAAATTTTAATCTACCAATAACCAAATTAGGTGTGCATGTTCTAATCAAACCAGATAAAGACAGAGATTGTCAAATTCAGGGGGGAAAAAAGCAGGAATATACTATCTACAAGAAACTCACTTTAACTATAAAAACACATAATAAAGAAAAAATAACAAATTAAAGGCAAAAGGATAAAGAAATACCATATAAATAACAATCCAAAGAAATCTACAACAGCCATATTTATATCAGACATGCTAGACTGCAAAATATAGCACATTATCAAAATAATAAATCACATTGTATAATAATAAAGGGTCAATTCTCCAAGGAAAACTAAATGTGCATGCACTTAACAAAAGAGCTTCAAAATATGAGGTAAAAAAACTGATAGTACTGAAAGAAAAAATAGACAAAAAAATAATACAGTTGAAGACTTCAATACTTGTCCCAGTAATTGGTAGGGGGAGAAAAAATAAAATTAAAGGGCATACAGAAGACCCAAACAACACTATCCATTGAAAAAAACCTAAGTAATATTTATAGAACACACCACTCCACTACTGTAGAAGATACTTTCTTTCTAAGTACTCATTAGATATTCACCAAAATAGACTGTATTCTGGGCCAAAAACCAAATATCAACAAATTTACAAGGAAAAAAAAACATACACATTATGTTATCTCACTAAACCAGAAATCAATAGCAGAAAGACCTCTGGGAATATCCAACTACTCGGAAATAAAATACTTCTACATAACCCATGGATTGAACAGAAGTTTCAAGGAAAATGGAAAATACTTTACATACAATGAAAATGAAAATACAACTTACTAAAATTTGTGGGATGCAGCTAAAGTAGTGTTTTAATAAAAATTTAAAATATTAGATGCTTTAATGGAAAACAAAAGTTGCCAATCAATAAGCTCCCATTCGCTGCTGATTTTCACCAGAAAAAATTAAGGAAGATGATGGGAAAGAACCAAAATTGCATGCAACAGGTTAAAATGGAAACATGATGCGCAGAAATATTTTCCAAAGAATATAATTTGAATTTTCTGTTGAAAAACCAGTATCTGAAACCCTAAACAAAAACCAAAACATTATTTATGAAGAGTTACAGTAAATTATTTTGTACTGCCCATTCACTACTTCTCAATATGTTAGGTTTTATTTCAGATATAAGCTGGTCCATGGAACAGCTCTCTATTAGACTCTGGTATTATGATGCCTTGATAATCTATACCAGTTATGCTTTGGCAATATGTTATCTGTATCTAAAATGTACTCTTCCACTGGGGCAACAGCCTTAATTTAATTCAAGGTTCACATCAACATTTTTTTTTTTTAATTGGGGAATAGTGTGTTTTTCCAAGACCCATCAGCTCCATGGCAAGTCATTGTGTTTTTTTCAATCTGGTTGTGGGGGGCGCAGCTCAGCTCCAAGCAAGTTGTTTTCAATCTAGTTGTGGAGAGTGCAGCTCAGCTCCAGGTCAAATCATTGTGTTGTTGTTGTTTTTTTCAATTTAGTTGTAGAGGGCGCAGCTCACTGGCCCATGTGGGAATCGAACCAGTGACCTTCGTGTTATGAGCACTGCGCTCTAACTACTGAGTCAACTGCCTGCTCCCACATCAATATTTTGAGGACCAATAAACAAAAAGGTTGTTCTCAAATGTCCCAAAAAAGAATCAGTTTGGTTTATTCTTATTTTCAATGCACTTCTTGTAACAATGTCTGATATTGCTACCAGAGGTACAGCTCAACATCAATAATATTAAGGACTTGTATATCTGGTCAAGATGGCAATGTTGCTAAATGGTTTGCTTGCCTGCTCTCATGACCACATCAAAATACAACTGAACTACAGAATAACCATCATTGAGAATCGCCTGAAGTCTAGCTGAACAAAAGTCCTACAACTAAGGACATACAGAAGAAGCCACCTCAAGACTAGTAAAAGGGTAGGAGGGAGATGTGGAACAAGCTGGCCCCACACCCACGTGTGACCATTACAAATCAGGAAGGATATCTCAGGTGCAGAGGTGTCCACTGAGGAGCCAGGGTTCCCAGCCCCACACCAGGCTCTCCAGCCCAGGGTTCCACTATTGGCAAGAGAAGTCTCTATAACTTCTGTCTATGAAAACCAACAGAGATTGTGGCTGAGTGACACAAGGGAGGCTGAGACCCAAGCGATTCTCTTAAAGGGCCCATGCACGGATGTATTCGCTGACAGGCTTACTCACTCTGAGTTCCAGCGCTGGGGCAGCAGCTGAAAAGTCACCAGGGCCATATGGAGCAGAACTGAGTTGTCTGGCCTCAGGGCAAGGGCTGGAGGGGCGTTTATCTCTCCTGCGGAGGAGCTGACAGAAGCCATTGTTTCTTTGTTGAATCCTACCCTCCAGGTGTGCAGATCAGGCAGCCACCATGTCTGAATGTCCATGAACTTTGCTAACACCATTTATTTGCCTTGCCCTGGTGATACCCTGAGACCCAGCTCCACCTAATTTCAAGAACAGCCAAGTTGCTTCAGTGGGCTTTTCTGTAGAAACAGCCTGCCTTGGCTCATACTTCAGACTTTCCTAAAATCTCTCAAAGGGTCACAAAACCCAAACAAGTAACATATGGCTTCAGTATGTACCGTTGCTCTTGCTGAGTGATCCTAAGCCCAGCATGAGCAGCAGCCAAACTTTGTTCACAACTTGGCCTCTCAAGGACCTTCTAAGCCCAGTGCAGGTGGTGGCCATCTGAGGATTGCTTTGTGGCTAATGCCAGATGACCAGGCAGGCAGGTCACAGGCTGCAGCTCAATTTGGCATGCAGCAGGGCCCCTCCCAGCTGGCCCAAGGCTGACATGCCCAGTAGCCAGCTGTGGACCAAGCCAGAGCATCACCCAGCCACCTCCAAGGATGACACACCCAAAAGGCAGACTGGGCAGGCACAAGAGCTCTATTAACACGAATCCTGCTGACTGTAGGGTCAGCCCCGGAACAGCGTCTCCTCCAATATAGTCAAGGCCAGTCCTCACAACCAATCAGCCCGAGGGTCAAGACCTCCCACTGATGTGCAAACAGCAATCAATGCTCTACTACAACAGGAGGACACAGAATACACATAAGGGAGACACCTGGAGCACCCAGCTCAGGTGACCAGGGAAACTGCACCACTGGGCCCCACAGGACAGCTACTACATAAGGCCACTCTACTAAGCCTGGGAGGTATAGCAGCCCTACCTAATACATAGAGACAAATGCAAAGAGACAGCCAAAATGGGAAGATAAAATAATATATTCCAAATAAAAGAACAGAATGAAGCTCCAGAAAAAAAAAAAAAAAAAAAAAAAAACTAAACAAAATGAAGACAAGCAATCTATCAGATGCAGAGTTCAAAACACTGGATATATGGTTGTTCAGTGATCTCAGGGAGAACTTCAACAAAGAGATGGGAAACAAAAATGGAGATAGGAAACATAAAAAAGAACCAGTCAGAAATATACCTTTTTGAAGTAGTGTTTCTTTTTTATGGCAGAGTAATATTCCATTGTATATATGTATCACAATTTCTTTATCCAATCTTCTGTTGATGAGCATTTCGGTTGTTTCCATATGTTGGCATAGCATATGTTGGCATAGTAAAAAGCACTGTGGTGAACACAGGGGTGCATATATCTTTTCCAATTAATGTTTTGGATTTCTTTGGATAAATTCCCAGGAGTGGAA
The DNA here is from genome assembly GCF_004115265.2 of Rhinolophus ferrumequinum. Lineage (NCBI taxonomy): Eukaryota > Metazoa > Chordata > Mammalia > Chiroptera > Rhinolophidae > Rhinolophus > Rhinolophus ferrumequinum. Next base: position 67,573,376 of record NC_046299.1, on the reverse strand, counting down.
TTGCTGGGTCATAAAGTAAGCTCTATTTTAATTTTTTGAGGAACCTCCATACTATTTTCTACAGTGGCTGCACCATTTGCCATCCCACAACGGTGCATGAGAGTTGCGTTTTCTCCACATACTATTCCACATTTGTTTGTTGATTAATTGTTGATGGCCATTCTAACAGGTGTGAGGTCATATCTCATTGTGGTTTTAATTTCCATTTCTCTGATGATTAGTGACATTGAGCACTTTTTTCATGTCTATTAGCCATCTGTAATGTCCTCTGTGGAGAAATGTCCCATCAGGCCCTGCTCATTTTTTATTTTTATTTTTTATTTCTTCTTAAAGATTTTTATTTAAAATACAACTAACATACAATATTATATTAGTTCCAGGGGTACACCATAGTTATTCAACATTTATATACCTAAAGAAGGGATCACCATGATAAGTTCAGCAACCATCTGAAACAGTACCACGCTATCACAATATTATTGACTGTATTCTCTATGACTTATTTGTTTTATATCTGGAAATCTGGACCTCTTATTACCCTTCACATTCCCCCCACCCCTTTTTAAGTTTTCAATTAGATTCTCTGTTTGTTTTTAACTTTTGTCATTCTAATTATAAAGTGTCTTGGTGTTGGGCCTGTTTGGGTTCATCTTGTTTGGGATTCTGTGTGTCCTGAGCTTGTATGTCTATTTTCTTCACAAGATTAGGAAAGTTTTCAGTCATTATTTCTTCACATAGGTTCTCAATCCCTTGCTATCTTTCTTCTCCTTCTGGTACCCCTATAATGTGAATGTTGTTATGCTTCATGTGGTCCCGAAGTCTCTTAAATTATCCTCATTTAGGGGGATTCTTTTTTATTTTTGCTGTTCCAATTGGGTGTTTTTCATTACCTTGTCTTCCAAATCACTGATTCAATCCTCCGCTTCATTTGGTCTGCTTGTGGTTCCTTCTAGTGCATTCTTCATTTCAGTAGTTATTGTATTGTATTGTCCATATCTGACTGATTCTTTTATGCTTGCTATCTCTTTGTTCTCACTAAGTTCCTTGAGCATCTTTATAACCATTGATTTGAACTCTGTATCTGGTAAGTTGCTTCCCTCCATTTCATTTAGTTTTTTTCTGAAGTTTTCTCCTCTTCTGTCATTTGGGATGTAATTCTTTGTTTCCTGATTTTGGCTGCCTTTCTGTAATTTGTTTCTATGTATTAAGTATATCTGCTACATCTCCCAGTCTTGGCAGAGTAGCCTTATGTAGTATGTGCCCTGTGGGGCCCTGGCATAGTTTACCTAGTCACCTGCTCTGGGTGCTCCAGGAGTGTCCCTTACGGGGGTTGTGTGCCCTCCTGTTATAGTTGAGCCTTGACTGGTATTGGCATGTCAGTGGGTAGGATTGGTATTCAGGCTTATTGGCTGTGGGGTTTGGCCACATCCCCAGCTTCTGAGTTTCTGTGCAGGGGGCTTATCCCACTGAGTGGGATTTACTCCAGTGGGCTCTGGTGCCAGTTGAGACCACCCTTTGTGTGTGCAGCTCGTGGGGTTAATTGGGTGGTGCTCTGCTATGATCTGAAGCCAACCTCCAAGTATGTTGGTTCTGGGGCCTCTTGGGAGGGGCTTTGTTGCAGGCCCAGGTCACCCACTGCCGGTGACCAGCCAGGGACTACCTGGTAGGGCCTATGAAGTGATTTGCAATTGTTCATTGCCTGCGCTAAACCTGGATGCATGTGGGAGAGGCCACCCTGCGAACTGAGGATATCTACCATCAGTACTGGGCCTGGGGTATCTTCGCAAAAATCCAATACACCCCGAGGCCTGCTGCCACCTGCCAGCTCCCTTAAGGCTCAGCCACTGATAAAACCTCAGTTATACACAGGTTGGGTGAGGCAGGGTTTCAGGGAATCACTAGAGTGGGAAGAGTTGTAGTTACCAGGTTAATATAGATTCTGGTTTGGTGCCAGTGCTGAGCCTGGAGCTACTCAGCAAAAGTCTCAGAGCACAGCGTGGCAAGTCACAGACCCCCTGGGGCCTGCAGACTCTGATAGTTTTCCAAGAAAGAGTGCAATGAGGGTGAGGCTGGCTGCTCACAGGAAAAGTGTATCCTCGTTGGGGGAATTAGTGGGGTGGGGTTTCAGTGGACCTCACCAGACTAATTCAGATTCAGATTTGGCCATGGACATTGGGGAAAGGCTTAACACAGGAAAGATGGCACATGCATGCCAATTGCATGGGAGGAGGCCCACTCACAAGGAAACTGGAGACTGTCCTCCAGCTCTTGCTCCGAAACCACACACTTCAGTCTGCCCCTCTTTATGGCACCTCTTGAGTCACTGTCCCTATGCTGGAGCCCAGGGTGAATGCCTGCAAGTGAGTGAGTGAGTCTGTCCATGGACCCTTAAGGGAATGTCTGGGGACGAGCCTGGTGGCTCAGGTGGTTGGAGGGCCGTGCTCCTAACGCTGAGGTCGCTGGTTCAAATCCCACATGGACCAGTGAGCTGCACCCTTTACAGCAAAAATTGTGAACAACGGCTCTCCTTGGAGCTGGGTTGCCATGAGCAGCCAAACGTCAGTGTGAGCTGCTGTGGGATGCCGCAGGCTCTGTGTGCTGCAGCGAGCTGCTGTGCTGCCATGGGCTACCATGTGCTGCCATGAGCTGCAGGTGGCCAGTGTGAGTGACAGCAGCCATCGTGATTGGCCAGCAGCTGGTGAGAGCTGCCGTGAGCTGCTGTGAGCAACCAACAGACAACAGGCGACCGACTGCCTCAGCCAGGGGGAGCGCAAAGCACATAATACCAGCATGAAGCTGTGTCCTACACAACTAGACTGAGAAACAGTGGCTTGAACCGGCGTTGGGGGGAGGAGATGGAAGAAGGGGGGAAAAAAGAAAGAATGTCTGGCTTTTCCACAGAACTCCATCACAACCAGATGGTCAGAATCCCCACTGTTTTTCACAGCCAGATGTTGTGGGGCTGCTCTTCCAGGTACCAGTATTCCAGGCTGGGATCCCTCACTCCTCTGGGAGAAATCTCCATGGCTGAGATATCCCTCCTGATTCTTAACCACCACACGAAGTTTTGGAGCCAGACTGTTTCACATCTCCACCCCTCCTACCAGTCTTGATGTGGCTTTTTCTTTATATCCTTAGCTAGACTTCAGATGGTTCTCAGGTTGATTATTCTATAATTTAGTTGTAATTTTAATGTGTTCACAGAAGGAAGCAGGCACAGTGTTTATCTACTTTGCCATCCTGGATTTCTCCCTCTGCCCATTTTTAAATTGGATTATTTGGGGGTTTTTTTGGTGTTGAGTTGTATAAATTCTTTATAAATTTTTGTTGTTAACCCATCATCAGCTGTATCATTGGCAAATATCTTCTCTGATCCAGTAGGATGACTTTTTATTTTGTTAATGGTTTCCGTTGCTGTGGAAATTTTTTTATTTTGATATTAACCCATGTGTTTATTTTTTCTTTTGTTTCCCTTGCCTGAGGAAATATATCAAAGAATATATATATCACTAAGGATAATGTCTGAGACTTTACTGCCTATGTTTTCTTCTAGGAGTTTCAGGTCTTGCATTCATGTCTTTAATCCATTTTGAGTTTATTCTTGTGTATGGAGCAAGAAGGTGGTCCAGTTTAATTTTTTTTTTTTTGCATGTATTTGTCCAGTTTTCCCAGCACCACTTATTGAATAGTCTTTACTCCATTGCATGTTTTTGCCTACTTTGTCATAGATTAAATGACCATATAAGCATGAGTTTATTTCTGGGCTCTCTATTTTGTTTCATTGATATGTGTGCGTGTTTTTTTTTTTTTTTATGCCTGTACCATGTTGTTTTGGTTAGCATAGTCTTGTAGTATAGTTTGATATCGAGTAGTGTGGTACCTCCAACTTTGTTCTTCTTTCTCAAGACTGCTGTGGTTCTTTGGGGTCTATTATGGTTCCATATAAATTTTAGGATTATTTGTTCTAATTCTGTGAAAAATGCCATTGGTATTTTGATAGTGATTGCATTAAATCTATAGATTGCTTTGGATAGTATGGACATTTTAATAATATTAATTCTTCCTATCCATGAGCATGGTATATATTTCCATTTATTTATATCTTATTCATTTTTCTATCTTCAATGTCTTATAGTTTTCTGAGTACAGGTCTTTTACTTTTTTGGATACATTTATTCTTTTTTTTTTTTAAATGCAATTGTAAGTAGGATTGTTTTCTTCATTGCGTTTTCTGACAGTTCATTATTGGTGTATAAAAATGTAACTGATTTCTGAATGTTAATTTTGCATCCTGCTACTTTACTGAATTCATTTATCAGTACTAATAGTTTTTTGGTGGAATTTGGGGTTCTCTATGTACAGTCATCTGCATATAGTGAGTTTTACTTCTCCCTTTCCATTTGGATGCCTTCCCCCCTCCCCCCTTTTACTTGTCTGATTGCTGTGGCTGGATTTCTAGTACTATGTTGAATAAAAGTGGTAAAAGTGAACATTCTTTTCTTCTTCCTGATATTAAGAAGAATACTTTTAGTTTTTCTCCATTGATTATGAGATTAGTTGTGGGTTTGTGATATATGGCAAGGTATGTTTCCTCTAGTCCCACTTTGCTGAGAGTTTTTATCATAAATGGATGCTGGACTTTGTCAAAGGCTTTTTCTGCATCTATTGATACGAGCATGTGATTTTTACCTTTCATTTTGTTTATGTGGGGTATCACTTTAATTGATTTGCAAGTATTGAATCAAACTTACATCCCAGGAATAAATCCCACTTGATCATTGTGTATATTTTTATTATATTGCTGAATTCAGTTTGCTAACATTTTGTTGAGGATTTTTTTGCGTCTATGTAAATCAGAGATATTGGCCCATAGTTTTCTTTCTCTCTTTCTGTCTTTCTTTCTTTTCTTTTCTTTATTTTTCTTTCTTTCTTTCTTTTTTAAATACCTTTGTTTTGGAATCAGGGTAATGGTGGATGTGTTGAATGAGCTTGGGAGCCTTCCCTCTTTTTAAATTTCTTGGAATAGTTTAAGGTGTTAATTCTTCTTTGAATGTTTGGTGAAATTCACCTGTGAAGCCAACTACTGTAGCATGTCTGTTGTTGGGAGCTTGTTGATTACTGATCAATTTTGTTGGTAGTAATCAGTCTGTTCAGATTTTCTGTTTCTTCTTGATTCAGCCTTGGAAGATTGTATGCTTCTAGGAATTTATCCATTTCTTCCAGATTGTCCAATTTGTTGGTGTGTAATTGCTGATAATATTTTCTTAATAATTTTTGTATTTCTGTGGTCCATTGTCACTTCTTTTTCATTTCTACGTTTATTTATTTGGGTCATTTCTCTTATTTTCTTGATGAGACTGGTTAAATGCTTGTCCATTTTGTTTATTCTTTCAAAGGAACCGCTCTTGGTTTCATCAATCTTTTGTATTTTTCTAACACTCTATTTCATTTATTTCCGATCTTTATTATTTTCTTTGTTCTAGTCTCTTTGGGCTTTGTTTGCTGTTCTTTTCCCAGATCCTTTAAGTGTAAAGTTGGATTATTTGAGATTTTTCTTGTTTCTTCAGGTAGGCTTGTGTTACTATGAATTTTCCTCTTAGGATTGCTTTTGCTGTGTCCCATAGATTCTGGGTCATAGTGTTTTTGTTTTCATTTGTCTCAAGGTATCTTTTGGTCGCTTCTTTCATTTCATTGTTAACCCATTCATTCTTTTGTAGCATGTTATTTAGATTCCGTGTGTGTGTTATTGGTCTTTTTTTTGTAATTGATTTCTAGTTTCATACCATTATGGTTGGAGAGGACGCTTGATATGATTTCAATATTTTTGAATTGATGAGACTTTTTTTTTTTTTTGTCCAATATGAGAATATGAGGTCTATCTTGGAAATGTTTCATGTACATTTGAAAAGACTGTATATTCTGCTACTTTGTAGTGGAATGCTCTAAAAATATCAATTAAATCTATCTAGTCTAGTGTGTCATTTAAGTCCACTGTTTCTTTGTTGATTTTCTGTATGGAAGAAATATCCATTGTTATCAATGGTGTGATAAAGTCCCCTGCTATGATTGTATTACTGTCAATCTCTCTTTTTATGTTAGTCATTATTTGTTTATATATTTCAGTGCTCCTATGTTGAATGCATAGATGTTTACTAGGGTTACGTTCTCTTGTTGGATTGATCCCTTTATCATTATGTAATGCCCTCCTTTGTCTCTTATTATAGTCTTTGTTTTAAAGTCTATTTTGTCTAATATAAATATTGCTACCTCAGCTTTGTTTTATTTTATTTTGCATGAAATATCTTTTTCCAACCTTTTACATTTAGTCTATGTATGTCTTTTCATATGAGGTGAGTCTCTGGTAGACATCATATGCCTGGGTCTTGCTTTCTTATCCATTGAGTTACTCAATGTTTTGATTGTAACATTTAATCCATTTACATTTAAAGTGATTATTGATAGGTACATAGTATTGCCATTTTATTAGTCATCTGTTCTATATTTTTTGTTTATGTTTGTTTGTTTTCCCTTTTCTTCTTAAAGAAGTCCCTTTAACATTTCTTGTAATACTGGCTTGGTGGTAATGAATTCCTTGAGCTTTTTCTTGTCTGGGAAGCTCTTTATCTCTCCTTCAATTTTAAATTATAGCCTTGCTGTGTGGAGTAATCTTGGTTGTAGGTCCTTGCTTTTCACTACTTTGAGTATTCCATGGCACTCCCTTTTGGCCTGTAAACTTTCTGTTGAGAATTCAGCTGATAGATTTATGGGGGCTCCCTTGTAAGTGCCTAATTGCCACTCTCTTGCTATTTTAGGTTTCCTTCTCTGTTTTTAACTTTTTGCATTTTAATTAAGATGTTTTGGTGTGGGTCTGTTTGGGTTCTGCCTTTCTGCCTTTCCTGGACTTGTATGTTTATTTCCTTCACCAGGTTAGGCAAGTTTTAATAATTATTTTTTCAAATAGGTTTTTGATCCCTTTCTCCTTCTCTTTTCATTCTGGTACTCTTATTATGCAAATGTTGTTGTGCTTGATGTTTCACAGAGTTCCCTTAAACTACATTCACTTTTTAATTCCTTTTTCTTTTTGTTGTTCCAAATGGGTGTTTTCTGCTACCTTGTCTTCTAAATCACTGATTCAGTCCTCTGCTTCATCTAATCTGCTGTTTATTCCTTCTAGCATATTCTTCATTTCAGTTATTGTACTCTTTATTTTTAACTGATTCTTTTCTATCGTGTCTATATCCTTCTTTATGCTTGCTATCTCTTTGTTGAAGTTCTCCGTAAGTTCCTTAAGCATTCTTAAAAACTAGTGATTTAAACTCTAGTAGGTTGGTTTCCACCATTTCATTTAGTTCTTTTTCTGGAGTTTTCTCCTATTATTTTATGTAGGACATGTTTCTTTGTTTCTAATTTTGGCTGCTTCTCTGTGTTTATTTCTGTGTATTAGGTAGAACAATGTGTCTCAGACTTAGTTGGATGGCCTGATGTAATAGGTGTACTCTGTTAGGTGTACTAGGTGTACTCATAGGTCCAAAGAACAGTCTCCCTGATCACCTGAACTGTATGTTCCAGGAGTGTCCCTTGTGCACATTCTGCATGCTCTCCTGATGTAGTTGAGCCTTGATTGCTTTTGGTGCATCAGTGGGTGGGATTGAGTTTCAAGTTGACTGGCTGTGAGGATTGGCTAAGCCCACAGCATATGAACTGCCATGTGGGGGCTGACCCCTCAGAGAGGGATGTGCCCCAGTGGGCTTTTGTGCCTGTTGGTACCATCCTTTGGGTGTGCGACTTGTGGGGCTAATCAGGCAGTGCTCTGATATTGTCTGAAGCCAGTCTCTAGGTGTGATGTTTCTGGTGTCCTTTGGGAGAGGCTCCTGTGTAGGTCAATTTCAGCCTTGACTGTGACTGGCCTGGGACTATCTGGTATGAGATACAAAGCTCTATGTGGTTTGTTGCTGCCTGTGCTAAACCTGGAGGCAGGTGGGGGTGGCCTCACTGTGAAACAAGGCCAGCCAGCTGCCATCAGTATTAACAAAATGGCCCAAGACAGCTTAACAAAATGCCCAAGACAGCTTAACAAAATGCCCAGGGCACCCCTCAATCGGTTGCCACCTACTAGCTGCTTATAAGGCTCAGCCACTGAAAGGGCCTCTTAGGTACATAGGGCTGGCTGGTTGTCCCAGTGCTGACTGTGCCCCTGACAATATCATCCAAGTTGGGCGGGACAGGGTCCCAGGGAGTCAACAGTGTGGGACAGAGGGTATTCACAAAGTTAATGCACATTCAGTTTTTGCACCAGTGCTGAGCTTGTGGCCACTCCTCAAAACACCTGGAGAATACTGTGGCCCGCAGCCACTCACCTTGAGCCCACAGATCCCTGATAGCTGCTCAAAAAAGGCTGCAGTGTGAGCTGGGCCTGACAAACAAAATTTTCCCAGTTGGGCACATGGGCTGCCATAGGCCATCCATTGCTGTAAAAGCCTCCTGCAGCTTGTGGGATGGTGCTTGCTGCTCAGGAGCTGAGAGTGCCCCCATCAATGCTAGATGAGATGGTGGGGTGGGGTTTCAGGGAGTCACCTACATGGTATGCTCCCAAAGTTCACAAGCCAACGTAGTCTCAGATTTGGCTGTGTGAGGTGGGGTTCAACACAGGAAAGATGGCACCCACCTGTAGACTATACATGAGATGGGCTCCACAAAGGCACAAATGGCAGCTATCCCTCTAGCCCTTGCCATGCAGCCACACTAATTAGTCTTTTCCTGTATGTCTCTCGTACATTTCAAGTTGCTGCCCCTCCACCGGATCCCAGCTGAGTTCTTGAAACTGAGTTAGTCTGTATGTTGGCCCTATAACAGACATCTGTGTTTTCCAGCCACCTTCTGTATTTCATGAGTATGGGCAGAATTCTTATTGATTTTCAGTGCCAGAAAATCACTGAAAACTTTCCCGGCAGGGAACCCCTTGGGCTGGGGAGCCTGGTGTGGGGCTGGGACCCCTCATACTTCAGAGGGCACCTCTGCCGCTGAGATGTCCCTTTCAATGCTCAAGCACTACCTGTGGTTTTGAGGTCAGCCTGTTTCACATCTCTGCTTCTCCTACCAATCTCAATGTGCCCTTTTCTTTATATCCTTAGTTATAGAACGCTATTCAGCTAGTCTTCAGATGATTCTCAAGGTTGATTGTTCTATAATTTAGTTGTTATTTAAATGTGGCCGTGGGAGGGAGCAGGCATAGCATTTACCTATTATGTCATCCTGAAATCTCTCCTCACCTTCATTTACGAAACACAATTTTCCTGTTGTTTTTTTTTCTTCAAGAATTCGGATATGACATACCCCTGCCTTCTGGTCTCTATTGTTTCTGAAGAGAAACACTTGTCAAACTTATTAGGGCTCCCTTGTATGTGACAAGTCATTTTTCTCTTAGTGCTCTTAAGATTTTGTCCTTATCTTTGTTTTTCAACATTTTTTACTGTAATATGTCTGGGTGTGGGTCTTTTATGTTTATTCCACTTGGCATATCCTTGATGTGTAGGTTAAAGTTTTCATTAAATCGGGAAGTTTACAGCCTTTTTTCTTTATTTATTTTAAAATAAATTTTATTGGGGAATATTGGGGAACTGTGTGTTTCTCCAGGGCCCATCAGCTCCAAGTACTTGTCCTTCAGTTTAGTTGTGGAGGGCGCAGGTCAGCTCCAAGTACAGTCACCGTTTTCAATCTTTAGTTGCAGGGGGCACAGCCCACCATCTCATGTGGGAATTGAACCAGCAACCTTGTTGTTGAGATCCTGCGCTTTAACCAACTGAGCCATCCGGGTGCCCCTCCAGAAGCTCAGTGGCAGCTTGTTGGCGCAGCTCACTCGCCCATGTGGAAATCGAACGGGCAACCCTGTTGTTCAGAGCTCACGCTGTAACCAACGGAGCCATCTGGCCACCCCAGCCTTATTTCTTTGAATTGTTTTTTCTGCTCTTTCCCTCTTTCCTTCTGGCACTTTTATTAAAAGGTATGCTTGTGTGCTTAATGGTGTCCCATATTGCACTGAGGTTCTATTTATTTTTCTTCATTCTTTTTTTCTCTTTTGCTTAGATTGCCTAATGTATATCAAGCTATCTTCAAGTTTGCTGGTTCTTTTGCCAGATCAGATGTACTATTGAACCCTTTTATTGAATTTTTCACTCTAGTTAATGTACTTATGGACTTAAGAATTTTTATTTTGTTCTTTTTCTATCTCTTTACTGATATCCTCTATTTGATGAGATATTGTCACTGTACCTTCCTTTACTTCCTTAGACATGGCTTCCTTTATTTCTTTGTACACGTTTATTATAGCTGCTTTAAAGTCTTAGCTAATCTGACATCTGAGCCTCCAAAGGCAGTTTCTGTTGCCTGAATTTTTTTCTTGTGTATGGTCACAATTTCCTCGTTTTTGTTGTACCTTGTAATTTTTGTTTCAGGGTGAAAACTGAATATTTTAGATAACATATTGTAGCCACTGTGGATATGATCCCCCAACCAGCATATATTATTGTTTTTGCTTGTTTGCTTAGTGACACATTTGCTTAGTCTGGGCTATTATTGTGAAATTCATTTCCCCTGCAGTGTTCAGCCTCAGATGTTCCTCAGATGGTGCAGCCTTGGGCATATGCAATTACTCTAGAATAAAATGTTTCTAGCAAGACTATTTTTTACTGTCTCCCCACCCCTCCCCCCCCAGCTCCTTATTAAAGTGTCTACATCTGTTGGTTAGTTGTTACTAATTTCTAGCTGATAGAGCTATTATTTTCCACAGTGTTCTGGCGCATAAATTGCTCTTCAATTATCCAATTAAATTCAAGCCCTTTTGCAGCTGTAATCTTTGAGGCCAGCCTTTCAGATTCATTCTGATTTCAGGACCATCTTTCATAGCTACCTCTTTGCCTGGTTTTCTCTGATAAACTTCTAGCTGGTCTATTGTTTAGTTTGTTTCTCTCATGGAGTTATTACTATTCTCCCCTTAATTGCCAACATCCAAAATTTCCATTGTTTTCAACAGTTTCCTTAGGTTTATACTTCTCCCCACTTTGTTCCAAACAAAGTTAATTCCTGTGAAGAGAGCTTCAAAGCTCTCTGTCCTTATGGTCTCCTCCTCCATGGGGGGAAGAGGGAGAACCTTTGCCATTGTTCTGGAGCATGGGGCAGAAACAATGGCCCAATTTTCTCAGAATGACACTACCACTTTATAAGCAGACCACTAGTTGGGGATAGTACTCTTTGGTCTTCTTGGCTTGCTTCACCTGGCATGAAATGATTGTCTCTATTTTTTTCCTGTTTTTTTAAATTTTATTTTAATTTTTATTTCATTGATTTCCACTCTGGTCCTTATTTTTTCCTTTCTTTTGCTTACTTTAGTTATATTTGCTCTTATGTTTCTAGTTTCTTAAGGTGGAAGCTGAGGTCATCATTAGGGAACTTTCTTCTTAAAATTAAGTGTATAGTGATATAATTTTCCATCTCAGGGCAGTTGTGGTGGCATCCCATAAATTTTGATGTGTTGTAGTTTTATTTTCATCCAGTTCAAATTACCTTCTAATTTCCCCCTTTGATTTCTACTTGACCTATCGATTACTTAGAAATGTGTTTTTCAAATATTTTGATATTTTCCAGATATATTCAGTTATTAATTTATAATTTAATGGCAATATGAGAGTATATTTTGAATAACTTAAATTCTTTTAAATTCATAAGACTTCTTTTTATGGCCCCAAATATGGTCTATTTTGGTAAATGTTCTATGTGCACTTGAAAACAATGTGTATTTCATTGTTGGAGTATAGAATGTTTTACGAATGTTAGGTCAAGTTGGCTGATCTTTTATATCCTTGGTGATTATCTATTTGTTATATCAAATGTTGACAAAGGTAAAGTATAGAGTGAAGAAATAAAATGGAGTCACTATAGTCAAGCTGCTAAATTACTATCAAGTAAGTTGAGGCATGAGGAAACACTTCTATTCTTGTTTTAACTAGACTGGGAACTTAAACTTTTGAACTTTCCAGCCCTGCATTAATGTCTGCATACATATCAGACTTTCAGATACCCCTTTGATTACCCCCTGAAAAACTAAGGAAAGAATGTTCACGTATGCAGTATCCAGACGACTAGTCATCTAGAGGATTACCATCTTGGACCAATCCAGAGTCTAAGAATGTAAGACTGATTCTTCTTAAGAATGTACTTTTTACTATAAGAACTCTTAGCTTTTCTTTCTTCTTTGGAACATTCTGGGTATTGCCTAGTTGTGTTTCTGGTTTACAAACCCTCAGACCCTTAAATAAATCATTATCATTTATTTCTAGACAAAGTCTTTGGATTCATTTACACTCAGTCAACATGGGATATGAGATCTCAAAGTATAATTGTGGATTTACATATTTCTCCTATGTATTTTGCAGCTCTCTTATTAGACACATAAGTACATAGGATTGTATGTCCTCTTGATGAAAATACCCCTTTATCTGTTATGAAATTATAGTTTTTACTTTGTAATATTCTTTTTGCTGAAGTCTACTTTGTCTGATATTAACATATCTTTTCGAGCTTTCTTTTGACTTGTTTCAGCATGGTATATTTTTATCCTTTCACTTTTAACCTATTTTTGGTTTTGTATTTAAAATTCATTTCTTGACAGCACCATACAGTTTTTCCTTTTTTATTATTCAATTTTACAGTATATACCTTTAAATCAGGAGGTTTGGTGCATTTACACTCAATGTGATAACTTATATGGTTAAAATTATGTCTAGCGTCTTCATCTTGCTATTTCTGTTCTCTTTCTCTGTCTATTTGTTCTTGGTGTTCTCCCCCTTCTTTTTTCTTTTTTAATCTTTTTTTTTTTTTGCTTTCATTTGGATTGAGTTTTAATGATTTGTATTTATTTCCTTTGTTGGCTTATTGTTTATAACTTTTTTGGCTTCTTTAGCATTTATGATATATATCTCTAACTTTGGTTGCTTTAGCGTTTGTAATATACATCTTTAACTTATCACAGACCACCTTCAAGTAATATTATGTAAGAGGATACCAGTGATTTGCTTTCATTTCTCCCGTTCTGGTTTTTATGTCAATGTTACACAGTTCATTTATACATATGTTATAAACTCCACAATATATTGTTATTATTTTTGTTTAAGGAGTCAATTATGTTTTAAGAAGATTTAAATAATGAGGAAAATACTTTTATATTTACTCATGTATTTACCATTTTTGGAGTTCTAGCAAAACAATTTGTATCTTTTTTCTCTAAACTCATTGTATAAAACAGCCCAGTCAATTCCAGGACAGTGAATGTTTGTCTTTTCCATTAGCCCTGCTGGTGGTGATTTAGACTGTATGCTCGAGGACCTGGTCCTTTTTCTGGCTAGCATCTGGCTCAATAAACCTTTTCTTTCAGAAAAACTTTCAGCCTGGAAAGTTTTTGATTAATACCCTCATAACTGTTAAATACATTTTTCTTAGTTTGTGTTTTAATTTTGTGTTCTTTTCAAATTGGACTTTTCCATAGTTCATAGTAAAATTTGTTCATATCCTTTATAGTTTCTGCTTTTTGTTTCATGCTCTCTCAAATTGTATTCTTTAAATATTTTATTTATATTTTAAGTAATTGGTTTTAGTTTTTAAGTTTGCATACTGAATTCATGTACCACTTGTTTATTATAATGTGTGAGATGACTAGATAATCCACCTGATTTTCTCAACATCATTTACTTAATACAATATACTATCTCCATTGTTTCAAATGAGAATTTCAACATATACTAAATTCTTATGTATATTGGGATGTGTTTGTTCTTTTTTAAAATCAGCAGTACACTTTTAAATTATGTTTATAATAATACACATTTCCAAAAGAAAACTCCTACTTATTCTCCAAGGTGATGTATTTTCAGGTGAAGTTAAAAATTATTTGTCAACTAGAACAAAACCAAACTGTCCATCAATTTGTGTGTGTGTGTTTTTTTATTGAAATTGAGTTGTTTTATAGAATTTTCTGTAAGGGTAAATACAAATATAAAATGATAGAATTTTTCCTGGTGTAAAAAGGGGAAAAAGCCTTTGCTCCTCTTTTCAAGAGCATTGCCTTGAGGAAATTGTAAAGCTTTTCTCTGTCCTTTTGATATGTATACAAATCTTTTAAGAAAATAAATAAGCCTTTTATTATTTTTGTATCCCAGGAAACCTGTTTCTTAAAGGCTTTGGAGCCATATCTTTGAAATGTGACTAACACAGATAACCACCCTAATTACCAGGTGAATTTAGGATGAACTCTGTGTAGCAAATGTGTTGTCAAGTCCTCTTGAATAGTTATGTATAACCGTTAAAATTCACACTTTTACATAAAAGTGTGATATATCTGTTATTGCAAACTCATTAGCAGGTGATCTGATGCCAATCGCAGTCTAGTTTAATCTAGTTTACTGCTAGATTGTTTCTTTTTTTCTCTATCTACAGAGAGGATTTTCTGGATTTGCAAGAGATATTTTTAAATATTTCCCCAACACCTCTCATCCAGAAAACTGGTGTGTGTGTGTATACGCATGTGTGCATGCACATACTCAGATATATGTGTACATTTTTTCTCTATATGGATTCTACGTTTTAATGTTATGAAAATTTTAATATTTTTGTAATTATTTTGAATGGAAACACTTTTCTATTGTTGACACAAGAGTAAATCGATGTCATAAAGTGAGCAGCAAATCGGCATATATTCAATTTGTAGACGGAAAAGGGTTACATGTTAAACCTGACAAATTTAGGAGATTGAAAATAACCACATAGGATGGCGTGAACATGAGAGTTCCTAAGGTGGGCCATGGTGGGAAGTCACATCTTTAGCCTGAAGCTTCCTTGATAAGGTTAATCTTTACTTTAAGTGAGCCTGTCTATTGTCTTTTTGCACCTAAAATGATATCCTTGGAATGTCAGTAATCCCATTTTCCAGACCAGGGTAGGAAACTACAGAATCCCACATTGTTATTCTTGTCCCGATTACCATCTCTATGCGCTGTAAAAAGTGAACTATTAACTATCCTGTAGCCACTTATGTAGAAGTACCCTGGAGGGTGGTGGTAGATGAGGGTAAATGGAGTCAAATATATGACGATGGAAGGAGAACCGACTCTGGGTGGTGAACACATAATGGGATACGTAGATGATGTAATACAGAATTGTATTCCCGAAATCTATGTATCTTTACTAACAATTGTCATCCCAATCAACTTTAATTAAAAAAAGAAAAAAAAAGGGGGAAGTTCCTGTCCCTCCAATTTACTTTTATCCAATCCCAGGGATTTCCCTGCTTTGCTTACTCCCACCCCCTTAATCTACCACCAATGGATTTCATGTAACCCTCCTCCTTTGATTCTACGTATAAAATAAGCTGCAAATCGCTATTTTGCAGAACATTTTCCCAATCCGTTGAGATTTTGCTTACCAGCAATTGTCGTCAGTTTGGCTCAAATAAACTCTTATTCGCTTTTTCTTAGGCTGGATGTTTTTTTGTCGACAAGTGTATATTCCTCAGTGGAATGACAGCTCAAATATTTTATACCATTAGGATAAAACTTGAGTAAAACTCTAAGAAAGTGCACTTTACATTGTGTGTTTTTTCTCTCTTGAATAGTGGTACGTGTGGCACTCATGTTGTTTTAGCTTATATGCATTTTCTCTTTATTATGTTTCATGTTTTGAGACAGGTTAGTTAGCATGTTACTAGGTAGACAGGGAGGTCCCTGGTGGAATAAACAAACAAAAAAAAGCAGCCTTATCCTGTAACTCCAGGTTCTGGAATGTCTCCTTCACTCCAGGACAGAGATATGAGGTTAATAAATTATGTCAAATGCCTTTTGGCTAACAAAGGAACAAATCTGGCAGATAGGAATAGGTTATTTCGTTAATCCCTTCAGCATAAGCAAACAGGACAAACCTAATAGATGAATTCCATTAGAAGGCTCCAGCTCCCGTTCCCCAACCAGGCAAGAGACGGTATAAAAGAGCTTTTGCCTCAGTCACTGGGCACCCCTCCTGCTTGGGAGCTCTGACCCTTAGCTTTCAATAAACTATCCTTTTAAAACTCTTTGCCTCTCTTGGGTCCATGTTTCCGTCTCATGAGAGACGATCCCAGCACTCTCTCACTCAAAAATCCCCTATATCATTTGGGGACTCACAGAGAAATAGTCCTACATCAGTATCATTTGCATAATTTTAAAATTAGTATTCCTAAAATAAAGTCAGCCATTACAGGGTCTTCTTTGAATGTTCTACTGTACTTTGTTTTAAGTACTTTCTTTTACTCATAAATATTCATTGCACCACCTCACTGTAGTTTTGTTTTCAAGCCTCCATATCACAGGTTGCCAGTTCTAATCAGCCATCAGTATGAGTAAGGAAAGAAAGGCCCAGGGCTCCTAGAAATCCCAGCAGCAAACACGCTGGGCGCTGGAGGCCAAACCGCATCTAACATGGAGTCACAACACAGGCTTCGCGGAAGCGCAGCTCCAGAGTGGGTCGTGGGTTTACTTTTGCGCATGAGCAATGCCAGCTCTTTCAGTAGTCGCCATTTCCTGGCTTGCTCCCCAAAGCGGAGAGGACTGGGGGGCCTCCAGCTGGGCGCAGCGCCGCACAGGGCGGGCCCAGAATCTCCACCGGGCGGGAACCGTGGCGGAGTCCCCGCTGGTGTGTCCACGGCCCCGCTTTTGGGACGCCAGGCCGGGGCGGGGGACGTCGGGAGTTCGCGGCTGCGCAGAGTCGGAGAGCCGGGAGCCGCCGCCTTCGCGGACGGAGGCCGCGCGGGTCTCTGAGGGCGCCGGGGAGGGGGCCGCGCGGGAGACGCCGTGGAGGCCGGTTGTCCGCCCCAGAAGCCTCGTTTGTTGACCCGTGTGAGAACGGCGGCTGCAGCAGACCTGGGGCGCTGGCCGAGGTGGGGACGGCGCGCGGAGGGCACGGCCCTGGTGACGTGGATCCCCACGCGTCCCTGGCGATTCCAGCTGGCGCGTCGCGGTGCTGGCTGCTGGAGACACGGCGGTGTCGGGCTCCGGGGACCTGGGCTGCAGTCCAGTGCCTGCCAGGAAAGGGGCAAGTTCATCTCGGTACGATTCAGACACTCACCTGTAAAATGAAAATACTGTTGGTGTTGTTTTCTGTATTAAATAGGGTAGTATATTTAAAGTGTGATGACTCAATAAAGGTGAGCGGCTTTTATAGTTACAAGGTACGCTGTTCTTTCATTATTGGCTCATCCAATCATCATCATAACCATCCTTTCAGTGGGCATTAACCACGTCTAGCTTAATAAATACGAATACTACAAGTTCAGAGAGATTGCTTTACCCAGCGTTAGCAGGTGGGCTTTAATCTTCACTTGCTGGTCCATGCTGTTTCCTACCTTACAATCCGCAGCACGTAACTGTGCAGTGGAGTGGATTACGTCCGTCCACCCAATATCAGCATGTGGTGTTCGATTTCCAAAAATGCTTGAGGCTTCCTCAGAACTCTTGTGTGGAAGGTGAAAATTAAGGCCCTTCCCGCATTCTCCATCCTGTCTCTAGTCCCAGAGGAATGTTAAACATGTAATTTGAAACTGTGAATTAAGCCCAGAATTTTAAGTTTTACTGGAGAAGCTGGGAATCCTATCCAAGCAAGAGGGGAAATGGGACAGATGTTTTTTAAAAAATGAAAACTGCAATTTCATCCATGCTCCATGTTATGAAAGTGTCATAATACCTCTGATTGGCTGGTGTATCTGGACTTATTAATTAGACATTTTGTAAGCAACAGGCTGACTGAAAGTGGTTTCTGCTGTATGTAACAGAAAGGATTTCAGCATTATGGCATCCTTTTGCTACTACATGAAGTGCTTGTTTGGGGATTATGGTACCAAATTGTTCTTTTAGAAGTTAGATTTATGTCACTATCAGCAGATTATTTTGCCATGTTAGAATTCATCAAGGCCTAATTAAATTTTACTCTAGGCGCAGCCCAAGTTTGGAAGAGATGGTGAATTCCAGGGTACTGGATTTGTGGTACTGAATGAAGACTTGTAGAATCAGAATGGTACATGAAGCATTGTTAAAATTTAATTCTTCTTCATGTAAAAGATAAACAGCATTTTAGCTACGACAGTCACTAGATTTTTAATAGCAGAGCCTAGCATAGAGCACCAGACTCCAGATCCATGATATCATATTTAATACGTGATTTAATGAATCATGGAGAAGTGATTTTTGAGAAACTAATTTGGGAGAAAGAAACATTTTTGAAAGCTTTGGAGACTTTCTAACCTTCTGGGGTTTATAATAGTAATAGGAGAAATTGTTATGACCTGTAACTTAAACACTTTGCCATACTGTGTTTACCCAAAAATAAGACCTAGCCGGACCATCAGCTCTAATACGTCTTTTGGAGCAAAAATTAACATAAGACCTGGTCTTATTTTAATATAAGACCGGGTCATATATAATGTAACATAATATAAGACCCGGCCTTTATAATATAATACCAGGTATAATGTTGTATAATGTAATATAATACCAGGTCTTATATTAATTTTTGCTCCAAAAGACACATTAGAGCTGATGGTCCAGCTAGGTCTTATTTTCAGGGAAACACGGTATCAGTAAATACTTCTCTTCTGCATCATTTGTAATGCCAGCATAGAGTTCCATACTTTGGATATATATTATACACCTTGCTTAACTAGTCTATTAATGGATGTTTAAGTTTTCAATTCTTTTGTGTTATTTAGTAAATGGACACATAATTTTAAAAACGGCCAATAAGAAAGAAATGTTTAGATTCACTCAAAAATGTCCCAAGATCACCAAGATTATATCAAAGCCACCAATGGACAGGTGGGTACTCCTTTGTCATGGTTCTTCTTATTCCTTCTCATAGCTCAAAGGGACATTTATCCAGAGGTTTAAAATGTATGGAAATTTCTCACAGGTGATTCCTGAAACTGCAAGATAAGGTTTCATGACTTCTGTCTTTCAACTTTCCCTATTCTGGCTTTATAGTTTCTATCCTGTACCAAGAGCTGCAGAAAATGAACACATTTCAGGTAAGTCATTTAGCCCTTACTTTGTTTCACTGTGTGTGTGTGTGTGTGTGTGTGCGTGTGTGTTCAATGAGTTTTATGAAAGAGAGCCCATATATTAAATTTAAAAAGAAAACAGTTTAAAATCACATTCAGGGAAAATACTGTAACTAGCACAGCATTTCTCAAAGTGTGGTCTGCGGATCCCTGGGAGCCCCAAGAGGTCAGTGAAGTCAAACGTAATATTAAGATGCAGATTGAATTGCACACTGTTGACATTTGCACTGATGGTATAAAAGCAATGGTGAATAGATTGCTACCGGTTTGGCGTGAATCGAGATGATGACACCAATGACATTTCATTCCTCTGCAATGTACTTAACAGTAAAATATTGCCATTTTTATTTAAGGATATCATTAGTGAAACAGTAAAAATTATACAATTTTATTAAATCTTGACCCTTGAATACACATCTTTTTAATATTCCATGTGACAAAATGGGAAGTTCACATAAAGTACTTTTGCTGCATTCTGAAGTATGATGGTGGTTGTCTTGAGGAAAAGCACTTGTGCGATTGACGTGTGAGCTCATCTAGCCACTTTTTTCATGGAACACTTTTTACTTGAAAGAGCAACTGGCAAGCAAACTGTAGTTATTCACACTTGGGTATTTAATAAACATTTTCTCAAAAATGAGTGAAATGAGCCTGTCACTTCAAGTAAAATACTTGTTACTATTTGTTGCTAATGTTAAATTTAAGCTGTAAGTGGAAATTAGAATTTTGGAAGACTTGTATCCTCTGCTATGGACTTAATAACTTCTAAGACTTTTCTGTTGAGATTGATGAGGATACTAACAAATGTGATACGTTTTTATATTATGTAATAAAATGTGTCAACATTTGAGTAATATTTCTGATATAAGTGCTCAGAGGCAAGCTCAAGCAGCTTAAGAGGACAGAATGATATAGTGAAAGGAGGAAAGGGGAATGAGTTGGTTAGGGATTGCCCATTCTAAAAGGTAATAATTGAGGAAAGTCCTAAATTAAATGAAACAGAGAACCAAGTAGAAAAATGGTGGAAGAGCATTCTAGGTAGGAGGAATAGCAAATACAAACACCCTGAGGTATGTTCCAGAAACTGGGAGAAAGGTAAGAGCTAAGAGAATCAAAGAGGTAAAGGAACTACAATATGTAGGACCTTGTAGGTTGTAGAAAACATTGAATTTTAATTGTATTGATTGATTCATTAAAAATTTTTTAGATCATACTTTTTACAATCAAAGGAATGTACATAATGTATATGTATAATTTAGGGAATATTGATTAGGTAAACAGCAGTGTATCCCCTATCTGGCTTAAGAGATAAAATTTACTGGTACCTTTGAAGCCCCTGTGTGCCCCTCCTTAATCTCATTGCAGTATAATCCAGAGAAAATTAATCCTGAATTCTGTAGGAGTTATTTCCTGCTTTTTAAGTTTAATATTTTAAAACAAAATAGCTTACTTGACAATTAATTAAATGCCCAGCCCTTTGATAAGCTCTTGACATAGTCTGTTTTACATAAGCCTCACAGCTACCTTTTGAAGTATTATTAACTCACTTTTTTGTATTATTTTGTTTACTGTTTAGTCTGGAGATTACAATATACACCGTTAACTTACCACAGTATCTTAAAATAATATTATACTTATTCATGAACAATGTAATCAACTTTCATCAGTATCATTCTATTTACACCTTTTCCACCCATGTGGTCCTTGCCTTATATCTCACTTCTACGTATATATTGAAGTATTATTATTACCAGATCATAAATTTTCAGTGTGGACATGATCTGTTATTAAAAATCATAGACTTTGGGCATGTTGATTGAGAGAAACAGACTCTAGAAGGAGGGAGAAATTAAGTAGGAGGAAGCCCCCAAAATTTAACCTGTTCTACAGTTGTACTTCAGTCAATCTTGAACATATTTATATCTTTTATGTGAAATTCTCCTTACCCAGAATTCATTCAAAGGTGACACATGATGTTTTCCCTACCTTGTGCTCTGTAACTAATTGCTGAATGGTCAGTCTTGGACAGCAGAAATGACTAGTGAGCCTGTTTGCTTTTTGAAGTAATTTTGCAGTCGTCACTACCAACTCACGGAAAAGTTTATTTTATGCAGATACTGGAATTTTTTTGTTTGCTCATAGTCATTTTGTCCAGATTAGATGATCTCCTTTATTCCTCCTTGCATCTCTCAAGTCCTATTGGCATAAATTTCCTGTTTGAGAACATCCTTTATAGTTATTGTTTTAATTGTGTGTGCTTGCTTGTTTTAGTCAGGGTATGCTGTTGGAAAATTCTCAATTTTGTTTATCTGAAATATTCATGAAGAACTTCACTGTGTATAAAATTCTTCATTGACAGTTCTTATCATTTAAAACATTGAAAAGCATTTACTGTCTTTAGTTCTGATGCTATTAAAATTTCACCTGTTGATTTTTCAGGCCGTTGAAGTAAATTTGTCTGTTTTGTGCTAGCTGCTTTTAAAATAGCTTTTATTCTAGTTTATGTATGGATTTCTCTTTATCCTAATGAGATTTATTGTATTTTCTTTGGGTTGAACATTTGAGTGTTTCAAATATTACTTTGTATCTTCTTTATTGACTTCTCAACTCTACTTTTTTGTCTTATTTTGTTTATTGCTTAGTCTGGAGATTACAATACCCTGTTTCCCCGAAAATAAGACCTAGCCAGACAATCAGCTTTAATGCATTTTTTGGAGTGAAAATTAATATAAGACTGGGTATTATATTATACCCAGTCTTATAGTAAAATAAGATCAGGTATTTATTATATTATACTGTATTATATTATATTATATTATATTATACTATATTATATTATAAAGACCCGGTCTTATAGTAAAATAAGAGTGGGTCTTATATTAATTTTTGCTCCAAAAGACGCATTAGAGCTAATTGTCCGGCTAGGTCTTATTTTCGGGGAAACACAGTATGCACCATTAACTTATCACAGTATCTACAAATAATATTATACTTATTCATGAACGATGTAATCATCTTTCATCAGTATAATTCTATTTATACCCTTCCCATCCTTGTGGTCCTTGTCTTATGTCTCACTTCTACGTATATTTTTATCCCCAAATACTTGTTATTTTTTTAAAAAACAGTAATCTTTTAAAGAAATTTAAGTATGTGTGTATGTGTGTAGTCTTTTATATTTATTTACATATCTGCTTTGAGTTCTCTTTATTCTTTCCTACAGATCTGGGATTTTCTCAGATATCTTTTCCCTTTAGCCTCAGCAATTTATTTCATTATTGCATGTAGCTCAGGATGGAGGGTGACAATTAACTTGGCTTGTCTTTCAGAAATGTCTTTATTTTATCTTGGTTTTTGAAGGATATTTTCCTGGAAAGAGAACTATTTGTCAAGAGTTTTCTTTGTTTTGCCTTTTTAGGATATCTTTGTCTTGTGGCTTCTGTTTTTTTTTGATGAGAAGCCAGTCTTCATCTTGTTGTTAATCACCTGAACATAATGTGTCTTTTTCCTCTGGTTGTGCTTAGGATTTTCATTTTATCTTTAGTTTTCCACAGACTGTGATGTGCATCCATATGGTTTGTTTTGCATTTATCCTTCTTGAAGTATGATAAAGATTTTTCGGTTGTTTTATCATAATGGAAAATTCTTGGATACTCTTCAAATATTTTCTTTGTGTGATTCTCTTTTTTTTTCTTTATAAAGTTCCAATTATGTAAATGTTGGAGTACGAGGTGTGATCACAAAAATTTCCTGTTTGAAAACATCCTTTATAGTTACTGTGACAGCACTCTGTGTCACACATGGCTTCTGGTATGGCAATTTCTGTCAAATAAAAACATTACGGTGTGTCCTCATCCACCTTATTCACCAGATTTGGTACTGTGCGATTTCTGGCTCTTCCCCAAAGTCAAAATGACCATGAAATGTAAACGTTTTGAATCGATTTAGGACATCAAGGCAGCCACGACAGAGCAAGTAACGACACTCATTGAAAGAGGACTTCCAGAACTGCTTCAGAAAGTGGCAAGAACGATGGGATAAGTGTGTTCAAAGTGAGGGGGAGCATTTTGAGAGGGATTAATGGCAATGTGTCTTTTACTGTAATACATTTTTTAAAATTTAAACATTCATCGTATTTTTTGATCACACCTTGTATATACATATTGTCACCAAAATCTCAGATGCTCTATTTAGTTTTGAGAGGGTTTTTCTTTCTTTTTTTTCTTTTTTCTTTTCTTTTTTTTTTTGTTGTTGTTCTTTAGTTTGGATATTTCTATTGAACGTTTTTTTTTTTAAACTTCATGGCTTCCTTCTGTCAGTTCTTTTCATTCATAAAAGCCACTTCATTCATAAAATCTACTTCTGCTATTGTATCTTCTAATTCTAAAAATTCCTGGGTTTTTTTGTTGTTGTTTGTTTGTTTGTTTGTTTTTCTATCTCTGCTAAGATTCCCCATACTTTCATTTATATCGTCTGTTTTTCCACTAGGTCATTTAACATTTTTATCATAGTTACTTTAAATTCCTTATCTGTTAATCCTAATATCTAGGTTATCTGTGGGTCTGCTTCAATAGCCTTATTTTCTCAATATGAGCCATATTTTTCAGCTTCTTTGTATGTCTCTTTAATTTTTTATTATGTGCTGGACATTATGTGTAAAGGTGTAGTGAAGATTGAAGTTAATAATACCTCCAGAAAAAGGCACAGCCCTTCCTCTGTCCGTTTGCTAAGTCAGTCTAACGTATAGTTCAGCTGGCCCTGGGTTTTAGTTAGTTAGATTCCATTCACCACTGGCTTCAAAAGATTTGATGGCAAGATCTAGCTTTCCCTTAGCAGGGCTTGCAATCTGAGTACCACCAGGCTCCATTGATGTCATTCGTAGCCTACCTACCACCTGTTTTGTAGGGTGACTGAGGAGTTCCTGCCCTGCAGAGCTTTCACCACCTGAAACATTTCTTCCTGCCACTCTGCTCTTGGTCTTTGGAGAATTGTTCCCATGCATTCAATAAAGGCCTATTGGGGGAAAATGGGTGTTTGCATTTCAGGACATCTATATCTGTAATGGAACTTCCTATTTGGTTCCAGAAACTGCTTCTCCAATTTATATACTGACCACTTTGAAACATTTGATGGGAAGTAAAAAAAGCCTTCTTTTTGGGGACCTCTTGAATATGAAGCCCCCCACTGAGTCACCAGGTAGTATCAGGTTGATGTTGACTTGCTTTGTGATTGGGGTTCATAGGGATTCTAATACATCACAGAAGCCCACAAGCAAACATTGAAAGTTTGTTGAAAGTTGAACTGGTTTCCTCTCTCTCCTACTCACCCCCAGCAATGAAAGTAGTTGTAGTTTTCTCTTCTGAAGTATTTATCTCTTCTGAATTTTTTTTCTTTATTAATCTTTGTATTCTCAGATCTCTGATAGAGCTATCTTACAGAACTTACAATTTTCTAGGTAGGGACATGTTGTATCGTTAGGGTGAGATCAGCTTTTCTTTTACCTCTCTGCATTCTATTCAGAACTGTTTTTTTTTTTTTTTTTTTTTTTTTAATATTATTCAAGAGGTGCTAGTTCTAAGATGCTTTCTGCTCTGCATTTTTGCTCTGGCTATGAAATTTTTAAATGCCCTGAAAATTCTAAGCAGAGGTGTAACACTCAGGACCTTGATCCCTCAAATTCTGGTGTTAATATTTGATACTTTTGTATAGCTATTTTTAGTGTTTTGGAGGTTTTATTTTTTGCTTTTATTTATTTTTAATTGTGGTAAAATATACATAACAAAATTTATCACATTAACCATTTTTAAGTATATAGGTCTGTGGCATTAAGTACATTTACATTGTTATATAACTATCACCACCATTCATCTCTAGAACTCTTTTCATCATCTCAAACAGAAACTCTGCACCCATTAAACATTAGCTCCCCATTCCCCCCTTTATCCATCTCCTGGGAACCACCATTCTACTTTCTGTCTCTATGAATTTGACTATTCTAGGTACCTCATATAAGTGGAATCATAACAGTATTTGTTTTGTTTTGTTTTTAACTGGCATATTTTGGCGTAATATCTTCAAGATTCATCCATGTTGCCGCATGTGACAAGGTTGAATAACATTCCATTGTTTGTATAGATCACATTTCGTTTATTCATTCATCTATTGATGGACACTTGGATTGGTTGTACCTTGTGGCTGTTAGGAATAATGCTACTATGAACATAGGTGTACAAATATTTGTTTGAGTCCCTGCTTTGATTTTTTTGGGGATACATAATTAGGAGTGAAATTGCTGGATCATATGGTACTTCTATGTTTAATTTTTTGAGAAACTGCCATACTATTTTCCATAGTGAAAAATGGAACCATTTCTACAACCATTTTACATTCCCACCAACAAGCAAAAGGGTTCCAATTTTTCCACATCCTTGTCAGTAGTTTTTGGTTTGTTTTAGCCATTCTAATGAATCTAAAGTGGTTTTTGACTTGTGCTGTATTTTAATTTTTATTTATTTATTCTTTCAATTCTAGCAGAATTCCCTCTGTTTGAGCATACATTTCAACCAGTTTTAATACATGCATGAAGGCATGTAATCATCACCACATTCAAAATATAGAACAGTTTCATCACCTCAAAATTTCCATGGTTCCCGCTTTGTAGTCCCCCACCACTAATTCCTAGCAATCTCCAATTTATTTTTTATCCCTATAATTTTGCTTGATCGTGTTGTATGTATCAAGTTGCTTTTTTATTGCTAAATAGTATTTAGTTGTATGTATGTACCCTAATTATTTATCCATTCACCAGTTGAAAACATTTGGGTTGTTTCCAGTTTTTTGGCAATTATGAAAAACGCTGTTGTAAATATTTGCATTCAGATTTTTGTGTGTATACAGCTTTTCATTTCTCTTGGGTAAATAGCTAGGTGAGTGCTTGCTGGATCAAAGTTAAGTATTAAGATTAACCTTATAAGAAACTGCCAAACTGTTTTCTAGATTAGATGTATTATTTTGTATTCCTATTGCAGTGTATCAGAGTTTTACTTGCTTCACATTCTGGTCAGCACTTGGTATTGTCAGGTTGTTGTTTTTTAAATCATGTTGATAGGTATGTAATGGTATCTCATTATGGTTTTAATTTGCATTTTCCTAATGACTAATGATACTGAAAATCTTTTTATGTGATTATTTGATATCCATCTATCTTCTTTTGTGAGTGTGTTCAAATATTTTGTTCATTTTTAAATTGGATTGTTTTCTTACTGAATTTTGAGAGTTCTTTATATGTTCTGGATACAACCACTTTGTTAGATTTGTGATTTTCAAATATTTTCCTCATTATCTGTGGCTCCTCTTTTCACTCACTTAACAGTGTGTTTCACAAAGCAAATTCTGATGAACTCCAATTTGGTTTCTTTTTAGTTTCTTTGGGTGTCATGTCTAAAAAGTCTTGCTTAACTTAAGGTCACAAAGACTTTCTTCTATATTTTAAAATATTTTGTAGTTTTTACATTTTATATATTTAGACCTGTTTATTTTCAGTTGATTTTTGTATAAAGTGTGAATTATTGGCTGAGGTTCATTTTTTTTTTTTTTGTATATGACTGTTCATTTCTTCCAGTGCCATTTATTAACAAACAAATGTATCTACCTCTATATATGTTAAGCTAATATACAAGTATATTAGTATATATTAGTATACAAGTATATTAGCTTAACATATATACAGGTAGATACAGAAACAATTATAGATATTTATATATACATGAGTTAATACATACTATATTTTCTGGCTCTGTCTGCTGAGAGGGCCTATAACCAGTGACACCCCAGTAGCAATGAATATACCCAGCACGTAGATCTTGGTTTCTAAATACTATTCTCCAATGAAAGGAACCAGAATTCCATGGAGAAATGATTGATTCTAGGGCTGGGGCAAGGAAAATATAAAATAAGCCCAGAGTATTTTGTACATTAGAAAGCAAGGAAGTGCTCAAAAACAAAGTGATGGGGATATGTCAGATACGCACAGGAGCCAACGTGAAAGAGCTTCTCATGGGCAAGGCTGGAACAATTTGAGCAATAAAATAAAACTATTTGATTCTAACCCAAAGCATTAAATATTTGAGACCATATTGATATAAATAAATAAAAAATAAATAGGGAGAAGATAGAACTCCTTTCTGTGAAGAATTCCAAGTAATATACATAGATACTGCCCCCTTTTGGAAGTGGGTTTTATTCCCTCCCTCCTTGAGTATGGGCTGGACTTAGTGATTTGCTTTCAAAGAATAGAGTATGAAAAAGAAACATACAGTAGAGAAAAGTGGCAAACACTGCCTTAACAAAGTGGTCCAGGTTAACCGTGACATCCAGGTCACCAGTGACATCAAGTGCCCCTTTTGTATTGTGATGAGAAGGGCTCTTTGTTATTCTCCCTAGCCAAGTGAAAGTCATTGTAGTCAATTCAGTGTCAACAGGAGTCCCCAATTTGGGGTACAGTGAGGAGGGGAGAGACTTTATTCAGTGCAAACAGCTCAATTGTGAAACAGCTCAGCTGTGGAACAGCTTGGCAAGGCAACCCAGGTGAGGAGGTTCCAGTGTTACAGCTCCAGTGTCACAGTTCAGCTCCAGTGAGACAGCTCCGCTTTGGCAAGACAGATCTGCTCTGCTCTGTTATAACTCCACTCCCATGTTATAGCTCTAACTGGGGAAACAGTCTTCGAAAGTGTGCCACACGGAGACAGAGGTAAAGCTGGTTTATATAGAGAAGAGTTACTGCTCCCAATCCCTGATTGGTCTGTTTTCATGCACATGAGGACTCTAAATCCTCACAGCTTGATTGGTACAAAAGCACTGTCCTGATTGGTTGGTAAAGATGCAAATGAGGATATAGCTGCACAGCTCTGATTGGATGGGGAAAGTCTCAGTCCTATTGGTCGAATTTCAATACCAGGTGCTCTCTTATAAAGATCAACTGAGATGGCAGGAGCACAGTGGAGAGGCTTGACAGCCCACTCCATGGTTTTTCCCTGAAATGCAGCATGTGTGAGGGACCTCTGCAAACAATGACTGCTAGACTCTGGTTTTGTTCCACTGATCTGTGTCTTTATCCTTTTACTAATAACACAGTGTCTTTACTATAGCTTTGCAATAAGTCTTGAAATCAGGTAGTGGATTTGCTGATATTTTGTTGAGGATTTTTACATTTGAAACCATGTAAAATATTGGTAGTCAATATGCTGGTAAAATTTAGTGATCAGATTTGGGGGATTGGTAGAGAAGTCTGGTTAGTACTGTTTACCATTTTCTGTGGTATAAATACTCCCACCATGACAAATTTCAGGCTACAAGTTATGTCAAGCAATTCCTAAAAAAATTTAACAATTATTAATAGCACTCCTGATCTGGTACAAACTGGTAACCACCACTGTAGTTTTCTGGTAATGGTTTTGTTAGTTTGGGTATCAGCATAATAATGTTGGCCTCATAAAATGAGTCGAGAGTGGTTATCTTCTTTTTGTTTTATGGAAGAAATGGCATATAATTGATATTGTTTCTGCCTTAAATGTTTGGTAGAATTCACCAGTGAAACCATTTGGGCCTCAACTTTTCTTTGTTAGGTTTTGTTTGTTTTAATCGAAGTGAAATTTACATAATACCATTTTAAAGTGTACAATTGGGTGGCATTTAGTACATTCACAATGCAGTGGAACCACCACAACATCTAGTTCCTAAAAGAAAAGCCCCATACATACCCAGTAAGCAGTCACTCCCTGTTTTCTTTGCCCCTAGCTCCTGGCAATTAACAATCTGTTTTCTCTCTCTGCATTTATCTTTCTGGGTATTTCCTATAAGTGGAATCATGTAATATGTGACCTTTCCTGTCTGACTTCTTTCACTTAGTATAATGTTTTCTAAGTTCATTGACCTTATAGCATGTATCAATTGCTTCCTTCATTATTATGGCTAAAAAATATTCCATTGTATGTATGGACCACAATTTGTTTATTCATCCATTGATGGATATTTGGGTGGTTTTCATTTTTTGATATTGTGAGTGGTGCAGCTATGAACCTTTGTGTACAAGTATTTGAGTACCTGTTTTCAATTCTTTTGAGTATATTTCTAGAAGTAGAATTGCTGGGTTGTATGGTAATTCTATGTTTAACTTTTTAAGGAACTGCCAAATTTTTCCACAGCTGCTGTACCATTTTATATTTCCACTAGACTATATGAGAGTTCCAGTTTCTCTAAATCCTCTTCATCATCTGTATTTTCCATTTTTGTTTTTTTTTTTTAAAACACCCATCGTAGTGAATGTAAAGTGGTATTGTGGTTTTCATTTACGCTTCCCTAAAGACTAATGAGCATCTTTTCATGTGCTTTTAGACATTGGTATATACTCTTTGGAGAAATGTCTGTTCGAGTTCTTTGCCCATTTTCTATCTGGGTGTCTTTTTGTTTTTGAATTGTGTTTCTTACATATTCTGGACAGTATGTATAGATAATTTATCAGATAGATGGTTTTCAAATATTATAGCCCATTCTGTGGGTTGTCTTTTTCCTATATTGGTAGTATCCTGTGATGCATAGAAGTTTCAAATTTTTATAAAGTCCAATTTATTTGTCTTTGTTACTTTTGGTGTCATATCTAGAATCCATTGTCAAATTCAAGGTAAGACTTACCCATACGTCTTCTTCTGAGCTTTATAGCTCTTATACTTAGGTCATTGATCTATTTTGAGTTAACATTTGTATATGGAATGAGGTAGAGGTCCAATTTTATTCTTTATGCACGTGGATATTCAGTTGTACCAGTATCATCTGTTGAAGGAATTATTCTTTCTCTATTGAATGGTCTTGGGTTCCCTATTGATAAATCAAATGGCTGTAGATGTATGGGTTTATTTCCAACTGTCATTTCTATCCCATTGGACAAAATGTCTATCCTTATGCCAATACCACACTGTTTTGATTACTGTAGCTTTGTAGTAAGATTTGAAATTGTGAGAAGAGAGGCCTCCAACTTTGTTCTTTTCTAATGTGGTTTTGGCTATTAGAGACTTTTTTGTAATTCCCTTACAGTCTATGAACACAGAATGTCATTTATTTAGGTCTTTTTTTAATTCTTCCAGTTTTTTTTTTTTTTCAGGTTTTCAGTTATACTTCCTCGAGTAAATTTATTCCTTGGTATTTTATTCTTTTTGATGCTACCCTAAATGGAATTGTCTTACTTTATTTTTCAGATTTTCATTGCTGGTATACAGAAACACAATTTATTTTTGTGGGTTGATCTTATATCCTGCAACTTGCTGGCTTTGTTAGCTCTATTAACTTTTTTGATGTTGTTGTGGATTCCTTGAGATAACCTATATGTAGATTCTTTGGGATAATCCAATTCATGTCATCTGCAAATACAGTTTTACTTTTTCCTTTCTGATTTGGATGGCTTTTATGTCTTTTTCTTCTCTAATTGTTCTGGCTAGCCTTTCAGTACAATGTTGATTAGAAGTGGCGAAAGCAAGCATCTTTGTCTTGTTCTGGTCACAGGGAGAAAGATTTCAGTCTTTCACTGATGATTATGCTATTGTTTGGGGGAAGGAATGGATTAAAAATGCTGTTTATCATGTCGAGGAATTTTCCTTCTATTCCTAATTCTTGAGTGTTTTTATCACGAAAGAGTGTTGAATTTTGTTAAATGCTTTTTCTGCCTCAATTAAAATGACCATCTACTTTTTTCCCCTTTGTTCTATTAATATAATTGATTGACTTTTGTATGTTGAACTACCCTGGCATTCCTGGGATTGGTAACACAAAGTCATGTTATATAGTCTATTTTTTATTTTGCTGGATTTGATTTGCTAGTAATTTGTTAAGGATTTTTACCTCTATATTCATAGAAGATATTAGTCTGCAGTTTTATCCTTTGGTGTTTTTTGTCAGGCTCTTACGAGGTCTGATAATTAAGTTCGTGAACTTGTTGCAACAATGTTGTTAACCTTTTTTGATATCAGAGGGGTTATTCATTATGAATTTGTACCGACTGGACAAACAGTTAACCAAGTTTACTATTTGGAAGTGCTGAAAAAAGTCTGCGTGAAAAAGTTATACGACCTGATCTTTTCGCCAACAATTCATGACTCTTGCATCATGACAATGCACCAGCTCACATGGCACTGTCTGAGGGAGTTTTAGCCATAAACTGTGTTGGAACACCCTCCCTACTCACCTGAGCTGGCCCCAATGATTTCTTTCTTTACCCGAAGATAAAGGAAATATTGAAAGGAAGATATTTGATGGCATTCATAACATCAAAGGTAATACGACGACAGCTGTGATGACCATTCCAGAAAAAGAATCCCAAAATTGCTTTGAAGGGTGGACTAGGTGCTGGCATCAGTGCATAGCTTCCCCAGGGGAGTACTTCAAAGGTGACTGTAGTGATATTCAGCAATGAAGTATGTAGCCCTTTTTCTAGGATGAGTTTGCGAATTTAATCGTCAGACCTCGTGTATCAGGGTAATGCGGCCTCATAAAAAGACTTCGAAAATGTCTTCACCTCTGCTTTTCTTGTTGGGAGGTGTTTGATTAATAAGTCAATCTCTTTACTTGTTATAGATCTGTTCAGATTTTCCATTTCTAGGTTTTCATTTTTTGGTATACAGTTACTTACAGAATTTTCCAATAATTTTATTTCTGAAAGGTTGATAACAATGTCCTCTCTTTCATTTCTGATTTTAAATATTTGTGTGTTTTTTTCTTAGTCATTACAGCTAAAGGTTTGTTAATATTTTAGATCTTTTCAAAGGACTAACTTTTGGTTTTGTTGATCTTTTTATTGTTTTTCTATTCTCTATTTTATCCCCATTTTAAATTTTTATTACTTTCTAGTTTTGCTAGCTTTGGGTTTAGTTTATTTTTGTAGTTACTTAAGATACAAAGTTAGGTTATGAATTTGAGATCTTTCTTTTTTAATGTAGTCATTTTACTCCTACAAATTCCTCTCTAGTCATTGCCTTCATTGCATCCCATTAGTTTTGGTGTACTTTCTTTTTCATTTTCATTCTTCTCTAAGTGTTCTCTAATTTTCCTTGTGGTTTTTCTTTGGCCTCTTGCTTGTTTAAGATTGTGTTTTTTAATTTCCACCTTTTTGTGTGTGAATTTTCCTGTTTTCCTTCTGTTATTGATTTCTACCTTCGTTCCCTAGTGGTTAGAGAAAATACATTGGATATGATTTTAGTCTTTTTAAATTTATTGAAATTTGATTTATGGCCTAACAAAGGTCTATCTGGGAGAATGTATCATGTGTACTTGAGAAGAATGTGTATTCTACTGTTGCTGGGTGGAGTATACTACAGTATGATTGTTTAGTATCAGAATAGTCTTTTCCTTTTCACCATTTCTGTAAGCACTCCATTTTAATTTACACAGTTTCCTATTATGGCTATACCAGAAATACGTTCTTATTAGTCTCTTATATATGTTAGTTGTTATTTCTGGTTTGCCATGTGCTTTTCTTTTTTGGTTTCTCTGAACTATAAAAGAATAAGTACATAGTTTATATGCTTTTCAAAGTCCTTATGTTTATGAAAACATCTATTTTTTTCTTATCCTTGAATGAAAATTTGATACGGAATGGAATTTTAAATTCAAAACCTCTTCCATTAGAACTTTTAAAAATTATTTTTTTCAGTTACAGTTGAATTCAGTATTATTTTATATTAATTTCAGGTGTATAGCCTAGTGGTTATTAGACATTATATAATTTATGCGGTAATCGCCCCATTAGTCTAGTACCCACCTGGCACTATACACAATTATTGCAACATTATTGACTATATTCTCTATATTGTACTTTACACCCCCGTGATTATTTTATAACTGCCAATTTGTATTATTTCTTAATCCCTTTATCTTTTACACCCAGCTCCCAACCCCCCTCTCCTCTGGCAACCATCACTTTATTCTCTGTATCTATGGGTCTGTTTCCATTTTGTTTGTTCATTTATTTTGTTCTTTAATTTCCACATATAAGTGAAATCATACAGTATTTGTCTTTCTCAGTCTGACTTATTTCACTTAGCATTATACCCTCTACGTCCATCCAAGTTGTCACAAATGGTAAGATTTTATTCTCTTTATGGGCATTTCTTCTTTGCCTTTTAGCATTTGGTCCTACATATGAAAAGTCACATCAGTTTTGTTTGTATTCTCTTAATTGCTGAAGTGATATTGCTGTACCATAAGAAAACAGTACTTGTAACTATTTCAATAGAGTGTTGCTTTAAAAAAAATCCTATGTATTACAAAAGAATAAAATGTATGTGTGTGTGTGTGTGTGTGTGCGTGCGTGTGTGTGTGTGTACGCATGCATGCACACACGTGTAACACAATTTCTCTTTTTGGCTATCTTGTGCCTATATTCAGAGCCCCTGTATTTGTTCCACTGCTATATGTGGTGAGCTCTTATCAGATTTTGCTTTCTGCTGTATGTTCTTTGTTTAAAAAAACACACATACACACAAAACAAGGAGTCATTTAAGCTTGACTATGATTAATTTCCCTGCCAAATCAGTCATTCCACTGTCTCTGTCAAATTCCAACCCTTCAACTCTAAGAAAAAAAGATTTCCTGAGCTATCTGTTAGGATGTCTGTTCAGAGGGTAATGTCAGAAACATGGCGATGTGAGGGGTGCTCCTTGAAATCTCCACTGGAAGTTAAAAAAAATCGAACAGCTATACAAGGTCAGACAATTCAGTTCGCGAACTAATCCTAGAAAAAGTGCTGCATACTTCATTGCTGAATATCACTATGGTCACCTTTGAAGTACTCCCCTTGGGAAGCTTCGCAATGATGCCAGTGCCTACTCCACCCTTCAAAGCAATTTTGGAACTCTTTCTGGAATGGCCGTCACAGCTGTCATTGTATTACCCTTGATGTCCTGAATGTCATCAAAATGTCTTCTTTTTAATATTTCCTTTACCTTTGGGTAAAGAAAGAAGTCATTGGGGGCCAGCTCAGGTGAGTAGGGAGGGAGTTCCAGTACAGTTATTTGTTTACTGGCTAAAAACTCCCTCACAGGCAGTACCGTGTGAGCTGGTACATTGTCGTGATGCAAGAGCCATGAATTGTTGGTGAAAAGCTCAGGTGTTCCAACTTTTTCACACAGTTGGAACACCTGAGGTTTTCACCAACAATTCATGGCTCTTCCAAATAATAAATTTGGTTAACACTTTGTCCAGTTGGTACAAATTCATAATGAATAATTCCTCTGATATCAGAAACGGTTAGTAACATCATTGCAACAAATTCGCAAACTTAATTGTTACACCTCGTAATGTAACAAAGGATGCCCTACACAACACACAAGCGTATTTTGAGAGATCTGCACTTCGGAACATCTGAAGGTGGGCCAATTGGGGCAAAGAAGGGAAGAGGGAAAAAGGAAATGCAGAGACGTAGACTGAAGGGCACATCCTGGAGCTCACTGCACTCCTGGGAGAGGGATGCAGGTGCACTGTTTGTGGCCCACAATCCTGCCTGAGGGTAGCATATAATACAGCTGAACCCAGCAATGGGGCAGAGACCTCAGGGCAAAGACTGAATACAGAAGGATGAGACCTGTGGTTTAAGCCCTCACTGCCAGGCAGAAGGCTGACTCCCATCACCCTCCCAAAGCTCGCCTCCCCCCACCCTCCTAGTGTTAGGAGCAGACTTCAGAAGAAGTTGTAGAAGTGTCCAATTAAAGAGTAAGAATGTCTACAGCCCTGAGAACTGGAGAGACAGTCCCACAGTCACAGACGCACAGTGCAGCTAATTCCAGTGACAGGGAAGGAGCTGTGTAGGCGTGAGATGGCTGTGGGCTGGAAGTCGCCATTGCTTGGAATCATAAACACAACTGCCTCCTCTCCCAGCCCAACCCATATCCTCCTTTCCAGGATGATCCCTGCAGGAGCAACCAGGGCTGCTGAGACACACAAACTGCATTGGGCTGCAGGGGCAATATTGGGATTTCATAGGCTCAGGACTCTATTGCCCTCCACATCGTCCCACAGAGGCAGTGCCTGAGACCCAGGCAACCTGCTCACATAGAAGAAGCCCACCTTTGCAGGTAACCTCCTGTCGAGCGAGAAGCTGGAACAGTGTGAGAGAAAATAAAATGCTGCAGTGACACCTACTGGAAAGCAAAAGAAAGACCTCTTCATATCAGCCTGCTGCAGAATCTACTCCTGTAGATGCCCAGGGAGAGAAATAATAATTCATTAATTGTCATGAATAACCAAGGTAACAAGTCAGCTCAGACAGAAAATGAGAAACCTCCAGGAAATGACCTTAAAGACATAGAAATATGTCACTAAAATGACAGAGAATTCAAGATTGCAGTTGTGAAAAAAATGAGATGCAAGAAAATTCAGGCAGTCTAATGAACTCAGAAACAAAATCAATGAACAAAATGAATATTTTACCAAAGAGATTGAAATTCTAAGAAAGAACCAAATAGAAATTCTGGAAATGAAGAACTAAATAAAAGAGATGAAGAATGAAATAGTCAGCTTAGGATATAGAGCTGACCAGATGAAGGTAAGAACTAGTGATATCAAAGATAGAAATTTGAAAAGGACATAGATGAAAGAAGAGAGAGACTTGAGTTAAAAGAAAATAACTCCACAATAACTTTCTGACTCCATCAGAAACAGCAACATAAAAATAATGGGTATACGAGAAGGAGAAGAGAGGAAGAAGGGAACAGAGAGTCTATTTAAATAAATAGTTGATGAGAACTTCACAAACCTGTGAGAAGAACTGGATCCTCGAATCCAAGAAGCAAATAGACACCTAATTACCCCAATCCCACAGGTCTTCTCCAAGGCACATTACATTGAAGCTGTCAATAATTAATGACAAAGAATCCTCAAGGCAGCCAGGGAAAAGAAGACAGTAACCTACGAAGGAAAGCCCGTTAGATTATCAGTAGACTTTTTCAGCAGAAACTACAAGCAAGGAGGGAGTAGAATCAAATATTCAAACTCTTGAAAGAGAGGAATTACTAGCCAAGAATAATATACCCAGCAAAGTCATCCTTTAGATATGAAAGAAGAGTAGAGACCTTTCCAGACATACAGAAGCTGAGAGAATTTTCCACCACATGGCCTGCATTACAGGAAATAAGGAGGCTATTTGACATGAAACAAAAGAATACAAAATGATGAGCAAGATTACTGACAGACACACAAAAGCAGGAAATGCCAAACCTACACAAATTAGGGCTCTATACACTTAAACAGAACATAAAGGGTAAAGATTAAAAACATATTATAGAAATAGGAAAAAAAGAAAAAGACAACTTGCTACTGAAACTCAGAAATCAACACACAACACAAATTGGTACAATTTGTGACAACAAAAACATAAAAGGGAAGAGAGGAAAGGTCTGAACCTGCAAAGGGGAGTGGAGGGATAAGCATGCTGAAGATAAAGGACTCCTGTGTACCTGAAACTTTCTTTTATGTAAATTTAATGGTAACCACTCACACACACACACACACACACACACAGAAATCCAGAACTAAGAGACATAAAAGAAGAGGAAATGGGAAAATCATAGAATACCACCACTAAAATAACAGAGACAAAAAGGTACAGAAACAATGGAGACACTGAGCTACCAGAAAACAAAAGATAAAATAGCTAGAGGAAATCTTCATATATCAGTAACCACCCTAAATATAAATGAACTGAACTCACCAATGAAGAGGCACAAAGTAGCAGGTTGTATAAAATAAATAAATAAATAAAAAAAAATAAAAGCCAACCATATGCTGCCTCCAAGAGACACTTGTTAGCTACAAGGACAAATATAGACTCAAAGTGAAAGGGTATAAAACGATACTCCAAGGAAATGGAACCCAGAGAAAAGTGGGTGTAGCCATACTTATATCTATCGAAACAGATTTCAGGATAAAAAAGATAACAAGATTATGGTTATGAAAAAGTTTTGGAAATACATAGTGGTGATGGTTGCACAATATTGTGAATGTAATCAATGGCACTCAATTGCATACTTAAAAATGGTTAAAATGGTGATTTTTGTTATATGTATTTACATAATAAAAATGTAAAAATAATATTTTGTAAAAAAAAGATAGCAAGAGACAAAGATGGATATTTCATAATGATTAAAGGGACAATACAACAAGAAGACATAACACTTATCAATATATATGCTGCCAATAGGCAGCACCAAAATATACAAAGCAACTAACATAACTAAAGGGAGAAACTGACCAAAATGCAATTACAGTGGGGGACCTAAATACGCAATTGACAGCTATGGACAGATCATCCAAACAGAAAATCAGTAAGGAAATATCAGCTGTAAATGACACAGTAGACCAAATGGACATAATTGACATTTACAGAACACTTCATCCTAGAACACCAGATCATACTTCTTTTCTAGTGTATATGAAACATTCTCAAGGATAGACCATATGTTGGAATATAAAATCAGCCTCAGCAAATTTGAGGTTGAAATCATACCAAGCATATTCTCTGACCACAAGACTTTGAAATTGGGAGATCAGATGCTAAACCAAAGTGGGAAAAACCATACATATGTGTAGATTGAACATTTTATTAAAGAATGGGTCAAAGAAGAAATAAGATAAATCAAAAGATACATAGAAACAAATGGGAATGAAAATATGTCCTATCAAAATTACTGGGATGCAGTGAAAGCAGTAACAAGAGGGAAGTTTACAGGCCTATCTCAAGAAACAAGAAAAATCCCAAATAAACAACATCACACCTTAAAGAACTAGAAAAAGAGAACAAATGAAAGTCAAAGTCATCAGAAGGAAGGAAATAAAAATTAGAGCAGAACTAAATGAAACAGAGAACAAAATGACAACAGAAAAAAACTAATGCAACAAACAGCTGGTTCTTTGAAAAGATTAATAAAATTGACAAACCCTTGTCTAGACTCACTAAGGTAAAAAGAGAAAAGACCCAAACATAATCAGAAATGACACAGAACTTACCACGGATACCACAGAAATACAAAGGATCATATGGGAATACTGTGAAGGACTAGATGCCACCAAGTCAATAACCTAGGAGAAATGGAAAAGTTCTTAGAAAAACATAGCCTTCCTAGGGTGAATCAGGAAGAACTGGAAAAATCTAAATGGACCAATCAACAGTAAGGAATTGAAACAATCATCTAAAATTTTCCCAAAAGCAAAAGTCTATGACCAGATGGCTTCACTACTGAATTCTACCAAACATTTAATAGCTGGCCTCCTCAAACTCTTCCAAAAAATTGAAAAAGAGGCAGTACTTCCTAACTTACGTTATGAGGCCAACATTACCCTGATACCAAAACCTGGTAAGGATAACGCCAAAAAAGAAAAGTACAGACCAAGATCTCTGATGAATATAGATGCAAAAATCCTAAACAAAATTTTAGCAAATTGGATACAACAATACATTAAAAAGATTATACATAATGATCGAGTGGGGTCCATCCCAGGGGCACAAGAATGGTTCAGCACACGCAAACCAATCAATGTGAAACACCATGTAAACAAAATAAAGAATTAAAATCATATGATTATATCAATAGGTGCAGAAAAAGCATTTGACAAGATACAACATGTATTTATGATGAAAACACTTAATAAAATGAGTATAGAAGAAAAGTGCCTTAACATAATAAAATCCATGTATAACGGACCATCAGCTAATATCTTAATGTTGAAAAACTGAAAGCTTTTCCTACAAAATCAGGAACAAGACAGGGTTGTCCCCTATCACCACTGCTATTCAACCCAGTGTTGGAAGTCCTAGCCAGAGCAATCAGGCAAGAGAAAGACAAGGCATCCAAATTAGGAATGAAGAAGTTAAATTGTCACTTTTTGCAGATGACATGATACTTTATATAGAAAACCTTAAAGACTCCACCCAAAAGCTCTTAGAAACAATAAACAGTAAAGTTGCTGGCTACAAAATCAATGTACAAAAATCCATTGCATTGCTGTATACTAACAATGAAATTTCAGAAAAAGAAATGAAATAAAACACCAATTCCTTTTGCAATTGCAACAAAAAGAATAAAATACCTAGGAAGAAATTTAACAAAGGATGTGAAGGACCTATACACTGAAAACTGTAAGACATTCTTAAAAGAAATTGAAGACAAAACAAAGAAATGAAAAGATAGTTTGTGTTCATGGATTGGAAGAATCAACATAGTTAAAATGGCCATATTACGCAAATCGATATACAGATTTAATGCAATCCCCATCAAAATCCCAGTGGCATATTTTAAAGAAATAGAAGAAAAAATGTCATCAAATTTGTATGGAATCACAAAAGACCCTGAATAACCAAAGTAATCCTAAGAAAAAAGAACAAGGCTCTAGGTATCACACTTTCTGACTTCAGTTTGTACTACAAAGTGACAGTAATCAAAAAACAGCGCAGTACTGGCAGAAAAACAGACACACAGACCAATGGAATAGAACTGAAAACAGAGAAATAAACCCACACATCTGTGGGCAAATAATTTTTGACAAAGGAACCAAAAACATAACAGTGGAGAAAAGACAGCCTTTTTAATAAGTGGTGCTGGGAAAATTGGAAAACCCTGTGCAAAAAAATAAAACTAGGGCTGGCCCGGGGGCTCAGGCGGTTGGAGCTTCGTGCTCCTAACTCTGAAGGCTGCTGGTTCGATTCCCACATGGGCTAGTGGGCTCTCTCAACCACAAGGTTGCGGGTTCAATTACTCGATTCCCGCAAGGGATGGTAGGCTGCATCCCCTGCAACTAGCAACGGCAACTGGACCTGGAGCTGAGCTGCGCCCTCCACAACTAAGACTGAAAGGACAACAACTTGACTTGGAAAAAAGGCCTGGAAGTACACACTGTTCCCCAATAAAGTCCTGTTCCCCTTCCCCAATAAAGTCTTAAAAAAAAATAAAACAAAAAAAATAACTAGACTGCTATCTGTCACCGTGTACCAAAATTATCTCAGAATGGATCAAAGACCTAAACATAAGACCTGAAACGGTAAACTGCACAAAGGAAAGCATAGGTACTAAACTTACGGACCTTGGTTTTAGAGAGGATTTTATGAAGTTGACCTCAAAGACAAGGGAATTAAAAGCAAAAATAAATGAACAAGACTATATCAAACTCAAAAGCTTCTGCACAGCAAAAGAAACTATCAACAAAACAGAGGCAACCAACTGAATGGGAGAATATTTGCAAAGAACGCCTTCAATAAGGGGCTAATATCCAAAATATATAAAGAACAACAAAAAAACAATCCAGTTAAAAAATGGGCAGAGGACCTGAACAGACATTACTCCCAAGAAGGTATACAAATGGCCAACAGATACGAGTATATAAAAAAGTGCTCAGCTTCACTAGCTATTAGGGAAGTGCAAATCAAAACCATGAGATATAACCTCACACCTGTTAGAATGGCTATCATTGACAAGACAAATAATAACAAGTGTTGGAGAGGCTGTGGAGAAAAAGGAACCCTTATACATGGTGGGTATATAAATTGGTATAGCTGCTATGGAAAACAGTATGGAGGTTCCTCAAAAAATTAAGAATAGAATTACTGTATGATCCAGCAATCCCTCTTGTGTATCTACCTGAAAAAATCTGAAAACATTTAATGTAAAGATATATGTATTCCAGTGTTTGTGGCAGCATTATTTATGGTGACCAAAACTTGGAAACAACCAAAGTGTCCTTGGATAGATGATTAGATAAAGCAGATGTGTTGTATATACACAATGGAATACTATTCTGCTATAAGAAAAGATGAAATACTGCCATTTGCAACAACATGGATGGATCTTGAGATTATTATGCTAAGTGAAATAAGTCAGACAGAAAAAGTCAAGGATCATATGACTTCACTCATATGTCAGATATAAAACTGAAAGCAACAGGACAAGACAAACAAACAAAAACTCATAGACACAGACAACAGTTTAGTGGTTACCAGAGGATAAGAAGAGTGAGGATGGTAGAAGAGGGGAAAGGAATCAAATATATGGTGATGGAAGGAGAACTGATGGTGTGGTGAGCACATAATGTGATATATAGACGATGTATTTTAGAAATGTATCCTTGAAACCTATATAATTTTACTAACCATTGTCACCCCAATAAATTTAATAAAAATAAAGAATGTGTGTCCAAAGCTGGTTTATTTTATTCTTATGAATTCTAGATCTTTCAAAATTTTCTCAAATTGTCTTGTTTGTACTCCTTTGCTGTGCTTTGATCGAGTTATCCTAATTTGAACTTTTTACATTTTGAACTCTTAACTGGTCCTTATTTGTGAATCTCTTTAGTTCCCTAACACTCTCCTCTAGGCCTACTCTTACATTGAAATAAGTTTTTTCAGGCTTCATGGTATCAGTCTACTTTATCCTGCCATCATTTCAAATATTGCTGCTTCCACATATTCTTCTTTTTGGACTCTTCTAGAATGCTGTTTTTCATACACATGAAAATATTATTTGTGGAAATTCATTTATATGTATATCTGCCAAAATGGACAGTTTCAGCTCTATGTTCCACAGTCACTTCAAGCACAGCATGACCAAAATTCAACTCATTTCCTCCTCCTGTCCAATTTATTCTTTTCTTGCTTTCCCATTTTGTGTGGATTTCCTGATTGTCATAGAATAATGTTAGTTTGTAAACTACAAAAGTCTCTGTACCACAACCGGCTCCAACTGTATAGCTAGGATACAGGAAACTTCAATTTAACTTCAACATATAAATTGGGAGATGATTGTTGTCAGAAGAAACAGAAGTAGCTTGGAGCTCACTCCATAGCAGGAAGTCAAGAGGAGATTGATAGGAGAGAAGAGATGGTGATGTCATAGCTGTAAGGGAACAAAAGATCAACAAGGCATACTGCCACAATCAGTCTCTCACCCTGATTGGAGAAAGATGGAGAAGAGTTCTGAGACCTGTGGTATCTAAGTACTGACACTGGGAATTGAAAAGAAGGGACTTAGAATGTGCATAGGTGGCAGCTTGGAGCAGGCAACAACTCAGAGGAAAGGAAGGAATCCCTTCCTCTTGGTAGTGAAGGCAAAGAAGAAAACAAGCACCTAAAATTAGGTGTCCTAAGAAAAGAATGTAGTATCACAGAATCTAAAGATACCACCTTCAGTGAAGCTATTTTCTTCGAGAATGTGAACATACTATGTCAACAGAAGAGAGCTTTTGAAATAAGAACTAGAATAACCCTTTCAATCCTTCCCACCATTAAACCAACTTTTATCTTCGTTGGATTAATGAACAAAATTAGTTACTCAACATTGTACAATATCAATATAAGAAGAAAGCATTAAGCATGAATTAACACCTTTTCAACTGATGTAAATACTCTTCCCTCAAACAAACACAAAGAGAGAAACACAACTTGACAATATTAAGTAATTTGATAGAAAAGGACCTTAAAAATCAGAGATTGAACACTCACAATAAAATGGAAAAATAAGTAAATATAAAATATAGGCATGTTAATTTGGGAAAAAATAGCAGAACAGAAAGTCATTTCAGATAAAAAGATTAAATTACAGTGTGCCTAAGGGAGAGGAGATATCAATGAAAGTACCATAAATGACATACGAGAGGAATGGAAAGAGACTGTAGTGGGGAGAAGAAACAAGAACTGACAAGGATGAAGAAAAGCGTACTAGAAACAGAAGAAAGACCAAGTACATTCCCTATATAACAAAAACTAAATAGTGAACAGGACTATTATTTAAAACTAAGGAAACGTTCCACAAAGAAAAGAAAAACTGAATCTAGGTATTGAAAAGGCTGTCTGTGTGCCAGAGAGAATTGACTAGAATAGTAAACACAAGAGATTTTAATCAAACTACTAGATGTACTCAAAGGGGAAAAAAAGTCCTGTGGGTCTCAAGGAAAAAAAGTTTAAGTCACTTGGCAAGGAAAGAAAATAAAATTGACATAATTCTTGTTAACAACATATAAATATAAAAAACAATAGTATTAATAGTAAAATAGTATCTTTAAGAAAAATAGTGTGAAGCAAGAATGTATATCCAAGATGTCCTTCAAGTGAAAATACTGCACTTCAGTTTTTATGGAATGTATAAAAAACCAATTATCAGAGGAAAATTCATAGCCTTAAATAGTTCTATCAACAAAAATGCAGAATGAAAATAATTAGCATTATGGCTCTAGTCAATACCAAACCATATAGACACTGGGAGTTACCCTTCCCCTTTCTCCCAGTAGTTATTAATTAATTCCCAATTAATTACAAAGTGTGTTATGTTTCTTTCCCCCACTGCTGCTACTTTAATGTAAATGTTTATTTCTTACATTGTCTCTTCATTTTCTAACACTCCTTATTTCTGATGTGTTATTTGCCTCTTCTACTTTAGTTTTCTTCTAACTACTAATCTACTCACAAAACCCTGTGCTTATATCAGTCTCTTCAGTGGCTCCTCATCTGTATTTGCATCTACAAAGTGAAAGGTTGAACATCAAAAAGATGTGTAAGACAGTCCACATAGTTTGAAATAGCAAAATATTGATTCATATTTTTCTTTCATATAAATATAAAAACTAAAACTTGTCAATATTTAATAAACAAATAGATGTAAATATATGCTCTATTAATAAGCAGACATCAATTAAGTGGGTGTACAAAATATATTTTAATGGCCATGTTTTGTAACCTGACTTGAGTATCACCTAATCTTGATCCTTTTTTCATATCATACTATCTTATTTGTAGTTTCCTAAACTTGCCATTTTTGATGTATCCAAGCCTTTGCCAATCCTGTTTTCTTAATCCCTGAAGTTTACATTAGTCAGCTTGGCCACCTAATAAAAGTCTAACTTGATAATACAAAATACAAACAACTATCCCCATCTGTGACCTTTTTATATCTTATGCATACTTCAGTCATAGCACCTGCTCTGATAGTTGCACTGAAGCATTTGCATTTTTGCCTCCATGTCAGAATGTAAGCTCCTTGATAACAGGAATGGTTACTTTGATTCATCTTTGTATCTCCAGCAGAGTTCTAGGCATGGAGTGATATCTTAGTAAATATATATTGAACAAATATTTTATCTATATATATAAGGCAGGGTAC
Source organism: Rhinolophus ferrumequinum (assembly GCF_004115265.2). NCBI lineage: Eukaryota > Metazoa > Chordata > Mammalia > Chiroptera > Rhinolophidae > Rhinolophus > Rhinolophus ferrumequinum. The sequence continues at coordinate 67,529,072 of NC_046299.1, read as the reverse complement.
AGAGTAGCAGTGTGTCTTAACTTTCCAGAGTAAATTCTATAGTTAGCATGTTAAGAGCTAGTTTACACATGTCTTTTCAATGGTACTCTATTCTAATCACTTCAATTTGAATTGAAATGTGTTGTTACAGGGAGCAGTAACATTCAAGGATGTTATTGTGGAATTCACCCAGGAGGAGTGGAAGTTACTGGACACTGCTCAGAGGACCCTGTACAGGGAAGTGATGCAGGAGAACTATGGTCACCTAGTCTCAGTGGGTGAGAAAGACTTCCCTGTGTGTAATTCCCAGTAGTTTGCATTTCATTTCCCAGTTGTGGAACATGGAAGGCATCTGTGGGTTTGAATAATATTAGCTTTGTTTCCGAAGTCAAAGTTGATGAATCCATTTTGGGTACCAGAAAAATGTTTGTGTCCCCACCCTCCTGATTGAAAGATTCTAAATTTGACAAGCCTAAGTGGGACCTTCATTCTTCTCCTAAAACTGTACTTTCTTATCCTACAGTTCCTAAATTGAAGACAATTTGTATTATTTTCTTTATCTTTTCCATTAATAGGTTATTGTGTGAATAAGTCAAATGCAGTCTTCAAGTTGAAGCAAGGAAAGGAGCCATGGACATTAGAAGTAGAATTTCCACGTCAGAACCACCCTGGTGAGTGAGAAATTATAGCCCTTGTAATTAGTAGTGAGGTGGTTGGTGCCCTTTGCTTTTTGAAATATTTTTTCAACAATCTTTTTTTAAAATGCTCTATACTTCTGGAAATGAATGAGCACAATTGATCTGCATATGTAAGCAACGTAAATCACACCTCAATTTTCATTCTCTCTACTAAAATTCCCCCATTTGCTCAACATTTTTATAGGCTTACTTCTCTCTCCTATATACTAAAATTGACTTAAACTTTTATTTTGTCTTTTTTCTAGAATTCCCAGTTACTCTCTGCCATTGATGTATGAAAGTGTTTATAAATCTGACTTACAGATTTTTTTCAAATATTATTTCCTCCTTTTATTAGCAACAAAATGCCTTAGTTATTTTCAGCACCAGTTTTAACTTCCTATTCTCTCTTTAAACTGAAATCAGATTACAAATCATTATGCCTCTCATCAGTTATATTATTTCAGAGCTGATACTTCTAGATGGTATTTGTCTTTTAGATAAAGTACTGATTATCCTTCCTAAAATCTGCACTTTGTTTGGAGTGTTATAATACTGTGTAACACTAAGATAAAAAAATTAACATACAAAAAAATTCTCACTTTCCTTCTTTAAATGCTTTTCCTGTATTTTCTGACTTGTGTACTCATGCAGGAACAATGTGCAAGAATAATGCCTGGTATAAGTTGTTCACTAGATATTTGTTGAAAGATTCAATTTCAGTTAATAAGAGACAGACACTCCTTATCTTCTTTCCTATGCTCTGTATACTAACTTCTTCAAGGGCTTATCATTTCTTAAGACCAAAGCTTTGCTTCTTAGGCGTAGAACTTCTAAAATTGACGTTTCCAATGTGGTTATCTTATTTGCCTTCTGGTCCCAAATTTTATCATCTTACAGGATGGATCCACTAATCTAACTCCCTTTTTTCTCAGCATCAGAAGCTAATTTTTAATTTAAATCCTCATAGTGGTTGTATAATGCTGCATATTTAAATTGCTGCTAGCCTATCAGATAAACTTACTCAGACTCTCTCTTACTAAATACACTTAAGTTAACTTTCTATCAAGAAATAGTCTAGCCCTTTCTTGCATCTGATTTCTCCTTGTGGCCCCAAAACACATGTTAGTCATCACTTCATCAGCTCTTTTAAGTGTCTTCCATAAATAGGATATTATTTCATGTGTATCCAAATTAACCATTCACAAGTCCTTATCACATAACTTTTCTTATGTTTCCCCCACAAATGCCATGGATTTCCTATCCCAACTGTCTGCTCATAATCTTTGACTTTCTTTCATTTAAACATGAATAAATATGAAGGTCTAAAATGATGTTGAATAGTTAATCTTTAAAGATCGTGTAGTAAATTGAAGCAGAGATGTGGGAGCAAAGCTATGAAAGCAGAATAAGACTTGTGAGTCCTAGGCAACATTACTTTGGAGATGCAGCCCTGGAGGTCAGGATTGAAAATCTCTGGTGCTGCAATTGGGAATTCATCCTGTTAAGTGGATGGCTTGCACTCTGCTTTGTAAAAATCTTTTCTTTTGGACGTATGTGTTCCTGGAACTTTGTCCCACTGAAAATTAAGCCAACTAAATGGAGAGTGAAAGCTCAAGCTATAGGACTGTTCCTCTAAGCATGAGGAAATTGATGTTCTGAGAAAGTCACTTTAATGTTGACAAATAGATTGTTGTGTAGGTAAAGAGGAAATAAAGTAGAAGTTTTACTATCTGCTAACTAATCGGAATCCGAACACAGTAGACTCGGTTTGAGCAGATCCCTTTCCCCTGATGTTTCCAGTGAACACTGTTGTCTGCTAAGGTTTTATCACCCTACTTTCTGTCGATTGTCCGTAAAGGGCTCGCAGCATTCTCTATAACTCCGGCATTCCTGTTCAGCAGCTTTTTAAATATCTTCTGTTCTCTGTTCCTGCTCTTTTTTTTTTTTGTATTAACTTTCTCCATGTTTTTAAGGTCATATTTATAAAGAGGTACTTGGGGTTATAACCACGTTCCTTCCCCTGTCTGCTTTGGCAGTTTTTAGTGTTTGTGATTATTTTTTTTCTAAACCAAATGGAACAGAAGAAATCTGCATTTGAGTGTTCCTTCATTTGGGGAAATTGGCCTGAAGCCTAAGAATCAACACTACAAGCATAATAATGTGTTAAGACTTATACAGTATTAAATTTTGGATTTCTTTGTAGAAAATCTATGGAATATTCATGACCTAGGAGCAAGATACCAGGAAAGCCAAGATGAAAATTCAAGGCAAGTTCAAGAATTCAATTTTAAGATTGGAAGCTTTGTAATAAAGGGTCTTGATGAGGATACAAGAAGTAGGAAAGCACTAGTTAATACTAACTGTGAGAAAACTAACACTGGAACAAATTCCAAAGATTATAATCCAAATGGGAAAGCCATTTTTTATAATAGAAACCTTATTCAGGATCCGGAGATTCAAATTTTAAAGCAGTCTTTTGATTCTTCAGAGTTACACAATAAGGAAGGCTTTATTATATGAAGTAGAGTTCAGGCAGTTGACAGACCTTGAGAATATAATGCAAATGTTAAACCACAATGCATGTCAGAGAACATTCACAGTGAATAAATCCTATGAATCTAATGAATATGGGAAAATCTCTAAAAATCGATTCTCAGAGTTATTTGGAAAATACGCACAGCAGACAAAAAGAAAAGCTTTATATATTAATGTATTTGGAAATTTCTCTTTAGGACTGGAGAACTCACAAAACAGAAATCCCATACTAGAGAGAAAACCTATAAATGCAAGGAATGTGGAAAGTCCTTCTTCCAGAAGTCTGCCCTCATAGTACATCAGCACACTCATTCAAAAGACAAACCCAGTGAATGTGGGAAATCTGTCTCTAGGAATAGAGACCTCATAAGACATCAGAAGACGCATACCAGAGAAAAAACCTATGAGTGTAAAGAATGTAAGAAAACTTTCTACCACCTGTCATCTCTCAGTAGACATTTGAGAACTCATGCAGGGGAAAAACCCTATGAATGTGATCAGTGTGAGAAATCCTTTTTCCAGAAGCCACACCTCATAGAACATCAGAAAACACACACAGGAGAGAAACCCTATGAATGTACTGAATGTGGAAAGTTCTTCTATGTTAAGGCGTACCTAATGGTACATCAGAAAACACACACAGGGGAGAAACCATATGAATGTAAGGAGTGTGGGAAATCCTTTTCCCAGAAATCACACCTTACAGTACATCAGAGAACACATACAGGGGAGAAGCCCTATAAATGTAAGGAATGTGGGAAATTCTTCTCTAGAAACTCACACCTCAAAACTCATCAGAGAACTCACACTGGAGAGAAACCCTATGAATGTAGTGAATGTGGGAAATGCTTCTACCAGAAGTCAGCCCTCACAGTACATCAACGAACTCACACAGGGGAGAAACCCTTTGAATGTAATAAATGTGGAAAAAACTTTTACTATAAATCAGACCTTACTAAGCATCAAAGAAAACACACAGGGGAGAAGCCTTATGAGTGTCATGAATGTGGTAAATCTTTCTCTGTGAATTCAGTCCTCAGATTACATCAAAGGACACACACAGGAGAGAAACCCTATGAATGTAAGGAATGTGGGAAATCCTTCTCTCAGAAGTCACATTTTACCATACATCAGAGAAAACACACAGGGGAGAAACCTTATGAATGTCAAGAGTGTAGGAAAACTTTTATCCAGAAATCAAAACTCACTGCACATCAGAAGACACACACAGAAGGAAAAACCTTATAAATAGTATGAATTTGGAAATTCTTTTGTCTGACTTCATCCTTCAGAATAATGAGATAATTCACACAAGACAAAAATCTTATGAATGTCATCAATATGGGAAAATTTTAGCCACAGTCTTTCTTCACAGAAAGGAAATAACACAGAAATTCTGAAAATCTACAAGGAAGAAAATTCTTATCGTATGTCACACTACTAAATATCAGACAACATAGATGGCAGAAACACTACAAATTACAAAACAAGAGGAAACCTTTCAGAAGTCATACTTTATTGTACAACATAGAAATCACACAGGTGAGAAATCCTCTAAGTAAAATGAATGTCAGGAAATTTTCTGTCAGGGGAGCCATCACTAGACATCCAAAAGCTCACATGAATGAGAAACTCCTGTCAGTGTCCTGAGCACTCAGAAATCTTTTTACACCAGTTGGACTAATATTAGAACACTCAGAGGGGATAACTGCAAAGATTGCACTAGATACAGAATCCTTTATCAAAAGTGATGTTTCGGTGAATGTCAAATCATTTACTGGAGTAGAACCTTTATAGATATTTTAAATATGTGAAAGCTTTTTATCAAAAATTCAAAGAGAATCTATACTGAGGGAAATAGTTACTAGAAGTCACATTGCAGAGATGTGATTCCAAGGATTTTTTTTTAAAGAAAGCTGAAGTCTGAGGTTTGTCAATTTTAATAATCTTTTCAAAGAATCAGCTCTTTGTTGCATTAATTTTTTTCCATTGTCTTTTTGTCCTTGATTTTATTTAATTCTGCTCTAATTTTATTATTTCCTTCCTCCTGCTGACTTTGGGCTTCATTTGTTCTTCTTTTTGTAATTCTTTAAGATGTAATGTTAGGTTATTTATATGGGATTTTTCTTGTTTCTTGAGATTGGCCTGTAATGATATAAATTTCCCTCTTATTATCACTTTTGACACCTCCCAAAAGTTTCAATATGTTGTATTTTCATTCTTATTTGTTTCTATGTATCCTTTGACCTCTCCTTTTATTTCTTCTTTGATCCAGTGGTACTTTTGTAGCATGTTGTTTAACCTCCACGTATTTGTGGGTTTATTCCACTTTCTTTTTGCAGTTGATCTCCAATTTCAAAGCATTTGTGGTCAGACAGTATGCTTGGTATGATTTCAATCTTCTTAAATTTGCTGAGGCTACTTTTGTGTCCCAACATATTGTCTATCCTTGAAAATTTTCCATGTGCCCTAGAAAAGATTGTGCAATCCGGTGTTCAGGGATGAAAGACTGTATACCTGTTGATTATGTACATTTGGTCTAATGTGTCATTTAAGGCCATTATTTCTATATATACAATGGAATATTAACAGCCATAAGAAAAGATGAAATACTGCCATTTGCAACAACATGGATGGATCTTGAGATTATCATGCTAAGCATGTAAGTCAGAAAAAGTGGAGAACCATATGATTTCACTCATGTGTGGAATATAAAACTGGAAGCAACAAACAGACAAGAGAAACAAACAAAACTCATAGACACAGACAACAATTTAGTTGTTACCAGAGACTAAGGGTAGAAGGGGGAAGTAGAAGAGGGTAAGCTGGGTCAAATATATGGTGACAGAAGGATATTTAACTTTGGTTGGTGAACACAATGCAATATATAGATGATTTATTATAGAATTATACACTTGAAACCTACATAATTTTACTAACCAATGTCACCCCAATACATTAAATTAAAAATAAAAATAAACACACACACACACAAAGAAAGCTGAAAATGTCTAGATACATGAAGCTTTTTAAAAACCACAAATTGAATAATCAGGCAACATCATTAAATACACATGAAGAGTCCTGTACTATGTAGGACTTGTGTGTGTACTACGAGATACAGATTGTGAATATTTGATATGCATGTAGAATCCATAATTGTACATAGGGAAATATGTTATCCTAGTTAAATAACTTTTATGTGTATGAAAATATTTTATATTGTCTCAACAGTTATTCCTATTGTTACGATAATGTGTATTTAAGTATGATATTTTTAAAAATTATAATGCATCTTTTTCTCTTGTTTCCTGACATTTTAAAATGTAGATTACACACACACACACACACACACACACACACACACACACACACGGTGCCAAAGAAATGTATACACATTTTAAGAAAGACAAAAAACTGTATTAAAAATGTAATATTCAATACATACCAATAACAGAAGATGAATACAAGTCACGTTTGATTTCTGCAATTACAAGAGGTACTCAAAGTGGTTACCATCAGCATAATTTTAATACTGTTTTTTCCTTTCTTAAAATGTATATACATTTTTTGGCACCTTGTGTGTGTGTGTGTGTGTGTGTGTGTGTGTGTGTGGTTACATGTATATGTTGTTACATGTATGTTGTTACACATACACGAGGTCTGACAAGTTCGTGAACTTGTTGCAACAATGTTGCTAACCTTTTCTGATAACAGAGGGATTATTCATTATGAATTTGTATCAACTGGACAAGCCAAGTTTATTATTTGGAACTGCTGAAAAGGGTGCGTGAAAAAGACGACATGAACTTTTCACCAACAATTCATGCCTCTTGCATCACAACAATGCACCAGCTCACACGGCACTGTCTGTGAGGGAGTTTTTAGCCAGTAAACAGATAACTGTATTGGAACACCCTCCCTATTCACCTGATCTGGCCCCCAGTGACTTCTTTCTTTACCTGAAGATAAAGGAAATATTGAAAGGAAGACATTTTGATGACATTTAGGACATCAGGGGTAAAACGACAGCTCTGGTGGCCATTCCAGAAAAAGAGTTCCAAAATTGCTTTGAAGGGTGGACTAGGTGCTGGCATCAGTGCATAGCTTCCCAAGGGGAGTACTTCGAAAGTGACTATAGTGATATTCAGCAATAAGGTATGTAGCACTTCTAGGATGAGTTCGCGAACTTAATTGTCAGACCTCGTATAGATATTACTGAACTAAGCTTTTAAAAAGAAGCTAAAAATGTTTTTAAACATTTCAACTATCAATTAAAATGTTCAACTATCAACTAAATTTTACATTAGGTACACGTTATAGGAAAAGCCTGAGTTTAGTTTTAAAAATAGGTGAAAATACTCTACACAATAAAAAAAAAAATGCAATGTAATGAAATGTTATATATCTTACTATTGATGTTTTAGCAGGGTGCAGAGCTATCTGCATTTGTATTTTGTAGGGGAGTCCTAAATGTTCTTCACTACCTTTTTCTTTTTGGTAGAAGCAACGTGGCATAGGCTCAAAGTCTAGCATTGTACATGCCACTTAGCCTCTTTAAGCCTGAGTTTCCTTTTCTGTAAAAGAGAAGAGATAATATGTTAGGATTGCTTTAAGGTGTAAATGAGTTAATATTTTTAAAGCACTTAGGATAGTGTCAGACACAAGAAGAGTTACATATTGGATATTATAATCTTCATAATTTGCATACTGTGCAAACAAACAAACAAAAGGTTGGCTACTATCATACATTCCTGACATTATTGCTGTAGTGCCTTTGTTTGGTTTAGTTGTGCGTTTTCCCACAAGTGATTAAGATCTGGCCCACTGGTTCTTGTAGCTGGCAAGCTAAGAATGGTTTTACATTTCTAAATTAAGTTTTTCTGTTACTTAGAGCTAAAATCATCATAACCAATATAAAAGTATTCTTTTACATATGGTATGTGTTTCAGAAATGGTGCATACAGCAATTTGTGGTTGGTAGTTTTGTGCAGTATATTTATTTTGTGTGGTATATTTATATGTTAAAAGCGTAAGCATCAGAATTTTGTCAAAGAAGTGTGCTTTGTTTGATGATTTGTAATAACATCAAGAAATTTCCTGATAGGATGTAGTAGTAAATGTACAAAATAAACATTCTCTAAGTTAAATTGAGTTGTTAACGGTCCCTACCCACAGTATTGTTTCTTCAAGTCAATGGCCAGTTTTCCCTACATCACGTTACAATTTTTTCACTATCCCATGATAGTCATACTTGACTAATGTAATCTAATAACACAAAAAAGATATATAATACCCAATTCTACAAGTTATATTAGTAGTAATTACATTACTAGTATTACTACATTACTAATAAAATTATTTTAATGCCCGTACTTCATATAATTGTCAAATCCTGCTCCAATCTAAATTTTCCCACCTTACTCCCCCTTCTTAATGAAGATGACTTTATTTTTTAATTGGGGAATATTGGGGAACAGTGTGTTTTTCCAGGACCCATCAGCTCCATGTCAGGTCATTGTTTTCAATCTAGTTGTGGAGCGCGTAGCTCACTGACCCATGTGGGAATCGAACCAGCAAACTTGGTGTTACGAGCACTACGCTGCTCTAACCACTGAGACAACCAGCTGCCCACCCAGCGGCTCAGCTCCAAGCTCAAGCTGTTGTTTCTCATTGGTCCATGTTGGAATCGAACCGGTGACCTTGGTGTTATGAGCACTGTGCTCTAACCACTGAGCAAATTGGCTGCCCTGAAGATGACTTTCTTGATGTTCATCTTTTTAAGTATGCCTCATTCTGATTTGTCTGATATTTAATGAGCACCTAGTATGGTGACATTTAGTGATTGCTTATACCTTAAGAATAAAGTATACCTTGTATTTATCTGTTATAACTTCTGAATATTCATTGGTAAAATATTGTTACCAATATTCTACTCAGGTTTGATATGAGCATTTTATCTTGATAAAGGTTTAAGAGATAAAGGTTTAGAATTGTTCTCTGTTTCAAAACAAATGCATTTTCTAACTTCCTTGGCCTTCTCAATCAAAAACTAAATAAAAATTAATACTTTCTGAGGACAGTCCAATAACTGGCAAATCTGTTATTAAGAATAAAGCCTATAATAATGAAGATACTTAAAATAATTATCTGATAATAATAAAATATTCCTAGTATCCAAATTCAAGAAAGCCTAGGACTGTTTCTTTGCTATAACCTCAAGCCATGAATTAGTAACCACCAAAATTGATGGATCAGAGACAACTGATCAGACATTGATAATAATTAATCAGAGACAGTGTTTCATCAGTACACTTATACAGGCCAACCAACCTATGACAGTTCCACATTTCTGAAAGCCAGTCAACAACAGCTTTCACTCTGACCATGCTCTGGAAAGTCCGTATGTCAGCTACAGCCTCACTCCAGTGACTACAACTTTATGGCTGAAATTCATCCAGTAAATCCTTCAGCACTCCTGCTTTTGAAAGCCCACCAATGCCTGAAGCCCTCACTTCCCAAAACTATGTATCATTTCTTACTTTCTTTGACTGACTTACAAATATAGCACTCCTTTGGCTAGTATGATGGTCAAAGATAGTGTGAACAAAAAAGGAGCTATATACATGTTCAGTGACTGAACATAACCTCATAAGTTGACCTGACCATAAAATCCTAACTGGCCAGGTCATAGTGGGTAGTCATGCCTTTATCTTCCCTAGTAAAATGTTATTTTTGCCTTAAGCAAGCCCTAGCCATTGATTTTGTGTATCTAGGTTGACACACCTTTGAAATGCCTTTTTTTTTTTTCAAATTCCTGGGAATTGTAACCACCCTCAAGAGAGCACATAATCTTGTTACTGTGTTTCCCAAAAATAAGACCTAGCCGGACAATCAGCTCTAATGCGTCTTTTGGAGCAAAAATTAATATAAGACCTGGTCTTATTTTTCTATAAGACCCAGTCTTATTTTAATATAATATATGATATGATATATTTAATATAATACAGGAAATGGAGTCGCAAGAAATTCAAGCCGGAATTTGGGGTTTGGGGATTTATGACGATATTCCAGAAGAAGATGACATGACTATATTTGAATAAATATAGATTTCTGTACATGAATAAATGAAGAAATGTAGATTGTTGTACATGAATAAATGTAGATTTTTGTACATGAAAAAAATAAGACATCCCCTGAAAATAAGCCCTAATGCGTCTTTTGGAGCAAAAATTAATATAAGACCCAGTCTTATTTTCAGGGAAATATGGTAATTTCAGGGGTTACAATATCATCAGCAACAGTTAGTGCCTTTATCTCATCATTCCGTTGGCCTGAAATTCTGTCCTTTTCCTCCCAGCCTCTTGTCACACTTTGGGGTGTGGGGGTCCTTGCAAGCTTGTGACCTTCCCATCACACGTTTTTGTCACAAAACTGGCCTCAGCTTTTCAGATAGTGCCTGCCTGTCTGTTTCACTTTAGAATCCTCCTCAAGGGAGCTTAAGATTGGCCCAAATCTCCCCCCAAAAGAGACTGAAAACAGGCAGAGGTGGTGAGTGGTACCTCAGGCCATCCCTGCCTCTTCTAGGAGCAAAATGTTTATGCACATGAAGCTAGAGAATTGTCATTTCCAGAAAACTCCATGACATGTGCCCTCAGTACCAGCAGTCCAATTCCCAGAAAGGACTAGGGCTGGGGGAGGTGCAAAGTTCTAAGCTGCAGATGATCTTTTTAAGGTGTAGTGTTGCATCCAGTGCAACATGGGCAGTGAGAAAACGAGAAGGGCGGCGAAGGGTTAAGAAAGAAACAGAAGTCAAGAGATTTATGCACTAGGGGCTAAGGGTCTCACAGCCTTAAAGGACTGAGAGCCCCAAATCGGGCCACCTTGTGGCTTTTATTGATTTACACACAAGGATGTAACATTGTTTTCTCCACGGTCTGTTAATTTCATACATTATACTAGGAAACTGATTCAAACTAATCAATCTTGTCTGCAAGCAGCAGAACCGTAAGTCTCAGGATGTACCTCTCCAAGGGAATTTATGCTGAAACTTACTGATATGAATAGATGGAGAACTGTTATCACATCATCGAATCTCTTCCCAAGCAGGTTGTGGGAAGGAATACAGCCATAGAGGCAGAAGCTCTCCTTAGCCGGGGGAAGGTGAGGGTATATGCCTACCTCTGTCAACCCCGTGGGTTCTCCTGATGGTCCCTACGTGGCTGCACCTAGCTTAGGTTGTTCTACCTGTGGGGAATCTTACCCATCATTGGCTAACCAGCCATCCTTTGGGGCCAAACAAGGAGACATAAGGTGTAAGCACAAAGGTGAAGCAAAGTCCCTGAAAGGATTAGTCTCACAGACTCTCCTTTCTTTAGGGGTAGGTACAAGGGGACAGATGGGTAGGCTGCTGTGTGACAACAGTGTAGGAAGCCTGGTAATTTAAAAAATGCAATATTTCATACAAATAGAAAAGAATAGAGAATAACATGACCACGTATCCCCTTGTTGAAAAGTAAAAGGTTATCAAAAATCAAAGCCCAAATGTATCTTTGCAAAATCATTCCCGAACCTATTTCCACTCTCAACAACTATCTTAAACTTGTTCATAAATCTGATTTAGTTATACTTTTACTCTATGTTTGTATCTGTGAATTATATATACATATATATTTTTTTGCACTTTTTATATCAATGGTAATATGTATGCTCTTCTGAAACTTACTATTTTTTTTCAATTCTTTGGTTTTGAGATTTATCCATGTTGATATATGTAGCTCAAGTTGATAATTTTAACTGTTGTATATTATTCTATCTTATAAAACTACAGTATGTTCAGGTGAACATTTAAATTGTTTCCAATTTTTCATTATTATAACTAGTGAAATATAATTTTACTATGTGAAATATAGTAAGATAATTTTACTATTATAGTGAAAAATTTTTTTGCTCATGTCTTTTGCAGATGAGTATTTACTGAGTTTTTAAAACACTTTTAGAAACTCTAAACACACTGTAAGAAGTAACATATTTCATGACTCAATACACCCACACAAATTCATTCACTTACAAAATTTTATTGAGTACCTACCATTCATCAGGAACTATTTTAGGCACTGAGTAAATAGTGAACAAAACATCTCTAATGATACTTGTAGTGGTGGACATGGGGTTGCAGGAAGCACAGATTTTAAGAAATATTAAAAAGGAACATATATACTATTAGATGTGATGGCCAGTGCTATTTTAAAAAAGAAAAAGGGGTAGGGAATTATAGACCCAGCAGACCCAGTGCAGGATGGTGCCAAATCTGTACTCTCCATTAAATGGCTAACAGTCTGCTGTGGTGAATCCCTGAGACCCTGCTTCAACCAACCCTTGACACAAGCCCAAACCTCTTCCAATGACTATTCCACATGACCAGCCTGCCTCATGCTACAGCCTTTCCTAAAATATCCCAAATGTCCACCAATCCCAAACAAGCAGCAGCCAACTTCAGCATGCCCACTACCACTTGCCAAACAGCCACAAGCCCAGTGAAAGTGGAGACCAGTCTCAACTTGCATTGCAACTCCTATCAGATAGCCCAAGCGTGGCAAAAGTGGCGGCCAGTTTTGGATTGAAATGCAGCTTCCACTAAGGGACCACAAGCCTGACACAAGTGGCAGCTGGTCTCAGCTCACATTGGGGTGCCCACCATAACATTGAAGTCTGATGTTAGTGACAACCAGCCTCAGATCACAGCATAGCCTCTCCCAAGCATGTCCAAGCAGAGCACATGTGGCAAACAACTTCAGATCACATTGTAGCTCCTACCAGGAAGTTCTAAGTGACAAATGAACTTGACCTGCAGCCAAGCCCCTCCCAAGAGGCTCCAGAATTAACACACCTAGTGGCTGACTTCAGTCCACCCCAGAGCACCACCCAACTAGCTCAACAAATGACACACATGAAGGGGAGACTCAGCTGACACCAGAGCACCTGCTGAAGTGACTGGCTCCATGGGGTCAGGCCCCACACAATAGCTCAGTCACTATAGTCATGGCAGGTACAGCCAGTCAGTCTGAGTGTCTATCCCACCCACTGATCTGTCAACAACAATAAAGGCTCAAATACCATAGGAGTACATACACAACTCACACAAGGGATGTCCCTGGAGCACCCAAGACACCTAATATATATTATCACTGTGCCAAGAGCAGATCTACCTAATACATAGGAAAAAACACAAGAAGTCTGCCAAAATGAGGAGAAAAGCAACATGTCCAAAAAGAAAGAACATAACAAACCTCCATAAAAGGAACTAAACAAAATGGAGACATGCAATTTATCACATACGGAGTTGTTGGGTTTTTTTAAAAAAAAGCCAAAACCAGGGGTTATGTCATAAAACTGGTGGCATGAGATGAGACTCTTGAAATCTTCCTAGAATTTACAACAAATTGAACAACTATAACTCCACAAAGGACTCCCCACATAGCAGACAGACAACACTAAGAGGCACACTACAGAAATAATCTAAAGGTGGGCAAATTGAGTGAGCAGGGGAGGAGGGAAGGGAGAAGTACAGAGACAGAGCCGCGCAGGCGCAGGACGCAGATCTAGCTCAGTTCTCCGAGTTTGCTGCATCCTGGAACTACCGCAGCTGCGGGAGAGGGAAGAACTTCGACTGCTAGGTCTCTGCTTATGGCCCACAGGGCTGAGGGGGCAGCACATAACACGGCCGAACCCAACGCTCACGGCAGAGACCTCAGAGCAAAGACTGAAGGAAGAAAGCTGAAAATGGTGGTATAAGCCCTCACTGCCGCAGAGAACGGAAGCCTTAGGCCCTGAGACTAGCTGCCCCCCCTACTCTCCCAGAACTCGCCCCGCCCCCACCCGCCCAGTGCTAGAAGCAGAACAGTAGCAGGGTCAGATCAAAAAAACTGAATATTTGCAGTTCTGAGAACTGTGGTCCACAGACACAGATTCACAGCCCAACTAGTGCTGGCAAAGGGGAGGGAGCTGTGGAAGCAGGACTGGCTGTGGTGGTGTTTGTGCCATTGCTCTGGGACACCTCACAAACCACCCCCTCCTGTCCCCACCTATCTGGATGGATCCCTGCAGGAGTAAACAGAACTACTGAAACACATGGACTCTGAATCTAGTGCAGGAAGAGCTTTGCAACTTCAGAAGCTCTTCTCATCCCCACACGAATGCGGTGCCCTATGACTGAGGTGAACTATTAACAGAGGAGAAACCCACTTTCAAGGAATCCCCTAATTGTGTGAGAACCTGGAATAGTGCAGAGAAAACATAACACTACAGTGTGAGAGAGAATAAAAGGTTGCAGTCAGAGAGAAAATAAAACATTCTGCCAACAAGTACTGGAAAACAAAAGAAAGACCTCTTCCTATCAACCTGTTGCAGAACCCACTCCTGTAGATGTCTAGGAAGACAAATAATAAATCATTAATTGCCATGAATAACCAAGGCAACAAGACAGATCAGAAAGAAAGTGAAAAGTCTCCAGAAAAGGAACTTAAAGATATGGAAATATGTGACTAAAATGACAGAGAATTCAAGATTGCAGTTCTGAAAAAACTAAATGAGATGCAAGAAAACACAGACAGGCAGTTTAATGAACTCCGAAACACAAGCAAAGAACATGAATATTTTACCAAAGAGAGTGAAATTTTTAAAAGGAACCAAATAGAATTTCTGGAGATTAAGAACTCAGTAGAAGAAATGAAGAACGAAATAGGCAGCTTAGGTAGTAGAGTTGACCAGATGGAGGAAAGAATCAGTGGCATCAAAGATAGAAACCTGGAAATGACATGGATGGAAGAAGAAAGAGACGAGACTTAAAAGAACTGAAAGAACTCTACAAGAACTTCCTGACTCTATCAGAAAGAGCAACCTAAGAATAATGGGCATACCAGAAAGAGAAGAAAGAGAGAAGGGAACAGAGAGTATATTCAAACAATTAGTCGATGACAACATCTCAAACTCGAGAATTGGATCCTCGAATCCAAGAAACAAATAGAACACCTAATTAACTCAACCCCAACAGGCCATCTCCAAGGTACATTGTATTGAAACTGTCAAAAATCAATGACAGAGAATCCTCAAGGCAGACAGAGAAAAGAAGACGGTAACCTACAAAGGAAAGCCCATTAGATTGTCATCATATTTTTCAGCAGAAACTCTACAAGCCAGGAGAAAGTGGAACCAAATATTCAAACTATTGAAAGAGAGAAATTATGAGCCAAGAATAATATACCCAGCAAAGATATCCTTTAGATATGAAGGAGGAATAAAGACGTTTCCAGACATACAGAAGCTGAGGGAATTTTCTTACGACTTGCAATACAAGAAATAGTAAAGGAGGCTATTCGACCACCATCAACAGGGACAATTTGTGGCAAGCAAAACATAAAAACGGGGAGAGTAAAGGCCTGAACCGGAATATGGGAACGGAGAAAGTAAGCATGCTGAAGAAACTCTAAATATCAAACTTTCTTTTACATAAACTTAATGGTAACCACTCAAAAAAAAATCCAGAACTGAAATATATACTGTAATAAAAGAAGACACAGAGGGAAAAATCATAGAATACGACCACACACAAATAATAGACAACAACACAAAGGCAAAGAAACAACAGAGACACAGTCTTACCAGAAAACTAAAGATAGAATGATAGGAAATCCTCACATATCAATGATCACCCTCAATGTAAATGGACTGAACTCACCAATAAAAAGGCACAGAGTAGCAGATTGGATCAAAAAACTAAACCCAACCATATCCTATCTCCAAGAGACACATCTCAGCTACAAGGACAAGCATAGACTCAAAGTAAAAGAGTGGAAATTGACAATCCAAGCAAATGGTATCCAGAGAAAATCAGGTGTGGCTATACTGATATCAGATGAAACAGACTTCAGTGTGAAAAAGCTAACAAGAGACAAAGATGGACATTTCATAATGGCAAAGGGGACTATACAACAACAAGACATAACAACCATCAGTATTTCTGCTCCGAACCAGGGAGCACCGAAATATACCAAGCAACTACTAGCAGAACTAAAGGGAGAAATTGACCAAAACATGATTATACTAGGGGACCTAAATACATCACTGAGAGCTATGGATAGATCATCCAAACAGAACATAAATAAGGAAATAGCAGCCCTAAATGACACATTAGATGAAATGGACATAATTGACATATATAGAGCACTTCATCCTAAAACATCAGACTTTACATTTTTTTCTAGTGTACATGGAACATTCTCAAGGACAGACCATATATTGGGACATAAAATCAGCCTCAGCAAATTTAAGAAGATTGAAATCATACCAAGCATATTCTCTGATCATAAGGCTTTGAAATTGGATATCAGCTGCAAAAAGAAAGCAGGAAAAAACACAAATACATGGAGATTAAACAACATACTTTTACAGAACAACTGGGTCAAAGAAGAAATTAGAGATCAAAAGATATATAGAAACAAATGACAATCAAAATACAGCCTACCAAAATTTTGGGGATGCAGCGAAAGCAGTTTTAAGAGGGAAATTTATATCATTACAGGCCTAGCTCAAGAAACAAACAAAAAAAAATCCCAAATAAATAACCACACATTACACCTTAAAGAACTAGAAAAACAAGAACAAATGAAACCTAAGGTCAGCAGAAGAAAGGAAATAACAATAACCAGAGCAGAACTAAATGAAATAGAGAACAAAAAGAGAATAGAAAAAATTAATGTGACAAAGAGATGGTTCTTTGAAAAGATTAACAAAATTGACAAACCCTTGGCTAGGCTCACTAAGATAAAGAGAAGACACTAATAATCAAAATCAGAAATGAAAAAGGGGAAGTTATCACGGATGCCACAGAAATACAAAGGATCATCCAAGAATACTATGAAGGACTATATGCCACCAAATTCAACAACCTAGAAGAAATGGACAAGTTCTTAGAAACATATAGCCTTCCTAGGCTGAACCATGAAGAACTGAAAAATCTATACAGACCGATCACCAGTAACGAAATTGAATCAGTCATCCAAAACCTTCCCAAAAGCAAAAGTCTGGGACCAGATGGCTTCACTAGTGAATTCTACCAAACCTTCGAAAAGAATCTAATACCAATCCTGCTCAAACTCTTCCAAAAAGTTGAAGAAGAGATAGTACTCCCCAACTCATTTTATGAGGCCAACATTACCCTGATACCAAAACCTGGTAAGAACAACACAATAAAAGAAAACTACAGACCAATATCTCTGATGAATACAGATGCAAAAATCCTAAACAAAATTCTAACAAACCGAATACAACAATGCATTAAAAAGATTATTCATCACGACCAAGTGGGGTTTATCCCAGGGGCACAAGGATGGTTCAACAATGCAAATCCATCAATGTGATACATCACATAAACAAAATAAAGGAAAAAGTCATATGATTGTATCAATTGATGAGAAAAGCATGTGACAAGATACAACATCCATTTATAATTAAAACACTTAATAAAGTAGGTACAGCAGGAAAATACCTTAACATAATAAAGGCCATATATGGCAAACCCTCAGCTAATCTCATAATTAACGGTGAAAAACTGAAGCCCTTTGCTCTACGATCATGGACATGACATGGCTGTCCCCAATCACCTGTGCTTTTCAACATAGCGTTGGAAGTCCTCACCTGAGCAATCAGGCAAAAGAAAGAAATAAAAGGCATCAAAATTTGGAATGAAGAAGTTAAATTGTCACTCTTTGCAGATGCCATGATGCTATACATAGAAAACCCTAAAGACTCCACCAAAAAGCTATTAGAAACAATCAACGAATACAGTAAAGTTGCCAGCTACAAAATCAACGTACAAAAGTCCTTTGCATTCCTATATACTAACAATGAAATCTCAGAAAAAGAAATTAAAAAAACAATTCCTTTTGCAATTGCAACAAAAAGAATAAAATACCTGGGAATAAACTTAACCAAGGATGTGAAAAACCTATTTGCTGAAAACTGTAAGACATTTTTAAAAGAAATTGAAGCAGACACAAAGAAATGGAAAGACATCCTGTGCTCATGGATTGGAAGAATAAACATAGTTAAAATGGCCATATTTCCCAAAGCAATACACAGATTTAATGCGATCCCCATCAAAATCCAATGGAATTTCTTAAAGAAATAGAACAAAAAAATCATCAGATTTGTTTGGAACCACAATAGACCTCGAATAGCCAAAGCAATCTTTAGAAAAAAGAACAATACTGGAGGTATCACACTCCCTGACTTTACCTTGTCCTACAGGGCAACAATAATCAAAACAGCATGGTATTGGCAGAAACACAGACACATAGACCAATGGAATAGAACTGAGAAGCCGGAAATAAAACCACATAAATATGGACAGATAATTTTTGACAAAGAAGCAAACAATATACAATGGAGAAAAGACAGCCTCTTCAATAAAGGGTACTGGCAGAATTGGAAAGCCATGTGCAAAAGAATGAAACTGGACTGCTATCTGTCACCGTGTACCAAAATTAATTCAAAATGGTCAAAGTTTTAAGCATAAGATTTGAAACAATAAACTGCATAGAAGAAAACATAGGTACTAAACTTATGGACCTTGGGTTCAAGCATTTTATGAATTTGACTCCAAAGGCAAGGGAAGTAAAACCTGGTATAAATGAATGGGACTATAACAAACTTGAAAGCTTCTGCACAGCAAAAGAAACCATCAACAAAATAAAGAGGCAACCAACTGAATGGGAGAAGATTTTTGCAAACAGTACCTCCGATAAGGGACTATTATCCTAATACACAAGGGACTCATACAATTCAATAACAAAAAACAAATAACCCAATTGAAAAATCAGCAGACGACCTGAAGAGACACTTCTTCAAAGAGAACATACAAATGGCATATAGACATATGAAAAAATGCTCAACATTACTAATCATCAGAGAAATGCAAATGAAAACCACAATGAGATATCACCTCACCCCAGTTAGAATGGCTATCATCAACAAGACAAATAGTAACAAGTGTTGGAGAGGCTGTGGAGAAACAGGAACCCTCAGACACTGTTGGTGGGAATGCAAACTGGTGCAGCCTCTATGAAGGTAGTGTGGAGGCTCCTCAATAAATTGCAAACAGAATTACCGTATGACCCTGCAATCCCACTCCTAGGTATCTACCAAAAAAATCTGAAAACATAAAGACACGTGTGTCCAATGTTCATTGCAGCTTTATTTACGGTGGCCAAGACATGGAAACAACCAAAATGTCCTTCGATAGATGAATGGATAAAGAAGTTATATATATGTGGTATTTATTTGTATATTTATTTGTATATATGTGGTATTTATTTGTGTATATGTGGTATATATACATAATGGAATATGATTCGGCGGTAAGAAAAGATGAAATATGACCCTTTGTGACAACATGGATGAATCTTGAGATTATAATGCTAAGCGAAATAAGTCAGACAGAAAAAGCAGAGAATCATATGATTTGACTGGTATGTGGTATATGAACCAAAAACAACAAAAGAACAAGACAAACAAATGAGAAACAAAAACTCATAGACACAGACAATAGTTTAGTGGTTACCAGAGGGTAAGGGGGTAGTGGGGTGGTAGATGAGGGTAAAGGGGATCAAATATATGGTGATAGAACAACTGACTTTTGGTGGAGAAAAAGGAACCCTCATACACTGTTGGTGGGAACTCAGATTGGTGCAGCCACTATGGAATTTCCATATGACCCAGCAATCCCTCTCCTGGGTATCTACCCAAAAAATCTGAAAACATTTTTGCAGAAAGACATTTGTGTTCCAATGTTCATTGCAGCTTTATTTACGGTGACCAAGACATGGAAACAACCAAAATGTCCTGACTGGATAAAGAAGTTGTGTTATACATACACAATGGAATACTATTCGGCTGTAAAGGAAGATTAATAGGACCATTTGTGACAACATGGATGGATCTTGAGATTATAATGCTAAGCGGAATAAGTCAGAAAAAGCAGAGAACCATTTGGTTTCACTGTTATGTAGTATATAAACCAAAAACAACAAAAGAACAAGACAAACAAATGAGAAACAAAAACTCATAGACACAGAAAATAGTGGTTATCAGAAGTTAAAGGGAGAGGAGGATAGAGGATGAGGGTAACGGGGATCAAATATATGGTGATGGAAGGAGAACTGACTCTGGGTGGTGAAGCACAATATTATTTATAGATAATGTAATACAGAATTGTACACCTGAAATCTATGTAACTTTAGTAACATTTGTCACCCTAATAAACTTTAACTAAAAAGAGAAAAGAAAACAATATAAGGATGCTCAATGAGCTTACGAGAAGAGCAGATGAACTCAGAACTTCAAAAAGAGACAGAAAACATAAAAACGGAAATAGAAACCATAAAAAAGAACAATTGAGAAGTGAAGAATACAATAAATGAAATGAAGAATACATAGATGGAATCAACAGCAGATTAAATGAAGCAGAGGATGAAATCAGTTATCGGAAGACAAGGTAGCAGAAAACATCCAATCAGAGCAGCAAAAAGAAAAAAAGAAAACATAGGTACTAAACTTATGGACCTTGGGTTCAAAGAGGATTTTATGAATTTGACCTCAAAGGCAAGGGAAGTAAAAGCTAAAATAAATGAATGGAACTATATGAAACTAAAAAAATTCTGACAGCAAAAGAAACCATGGACAAAATAAAGAGGCAATCAAGCGAATGGGAGAAGATATTTGCAAAGAATGCCTCTGTTAAAGGGCTAATATACAAAATATATAAGGAACACATACAACTCAACAACAACAAAACAAACAGTCCAATTAAAAAAATGGGCAGAGGACCTAAATAGACATTTCTCCAAAGAGGACTTACAGATGGCCAATAGACGTATGGAAATATGCTCAACACCCTTCATCATCAGAAATGCAAATAAAAACCACAATGAGATACCACCTCACACCAATTAGAACAGCTGTCATCAACAAAACAAATAATAACAAGTGTTGGAGAGGCTGTGGAGAAAAAAGAACCTTCATACACTGTTGGTAGGAATACAGATTTGTGCGCAGCTATAGAAGGCAGTGTGGAGGTTCCTCAAAAAATTACGAATAGAATTACCATATGCCACAGCAATCTCTATCCTGGGTATCCACCCAAAAAATCTGAAAACATTTATACATAATGATATGTGTGTTCCAATGTTCATTGCAGCTTTATCTACGGTCACCAAGACATAGAAAAAACCCAAATATCCTTCGATAGATGAATGAATAAAGAAGTTGTGGTATATATACACAATGGAATACTATTTGGCGGTAAGAAAAGATTAAATAGTACCATTTGTGACAATATGGATGGATCTTGAGATTATAATGTTAAGTGAAATAAGTCAGACAGAAAAAGTAGAGAACCACATGATTTCACTGATATGTGGTGTATAAAACTGAAAACAACAAAAGAAGAAGACAAACAAATGAAGGAATAAAACTCATAGACATAGACAGTAGTTTAGGGGTTACCAGAGGGTAAGGGAGCAGGAGGGCTCTAGAAGAATGTACACGAGATCAAATATATGGTGATGGAACAAGAACGGACTCTGGGTGGTGAATACAATGCAATATATAGATGATGTATTACAGAATCGTACACTTGAAACCTATGTAACTTTACTAATCATTGTCACTCCAATAAACCTTAATTTTAAAAAAAGATACAAAGGATTTTTTAAAAATTAGGATAGTTTAAGGGACTTTTAGAACAACATCAAGCATTCTAATATCCACATCATTGGGGTACAAGAAGAAGAAAAGAGAAACCAAGGGATTGAAAACATATTTGAGGAAATAATGACTAAAAACTTTCCTAACCTGGTGAAGGAAATAGACACACAAGTTCAGGAAGCACAGAGAGGCCCAAACAAGATAAACCCAAAGGATCCCAAACCAAGAAACATTCCGAAAGTTAAAGACAAAGATAGAATCTCAAAAGCAGCAAGAGAAAAGCAGTGAGTTACCTCCAAGGGAGCACCCATAAGATAGCTGATTTGTCAACAGAAACTTTGCACACCAGAAGGGATTGGCATGGAATAATCAAAGTGATGAAAGCAAAGACCCACAACCAAGAGTACTTTACCCAGCAAGACCATCGTTTACAATCAAAGAAGAGATAAAGAGCTTCCCAGATAAGAAAAATTATAAGGGAATTCATCACCACCAAACCAGTAGTACAAGAAATGTTAAAGGGACTTCTTTGAGAAGAAGAAAATGAAAGATTTCTCTGTGACAAAGGCAAACACTTAGTAAAAGCAGAAGATCAACCAACTATAAAGCTGATACAAAGCATAAAAGGCAAAAATAGCAAGGCTTTGTTTAATTACAATAAATTAAGGAATACACAAAAGGAAGTAAGACATAATGACAAAAACTTGTAGAGGGTGAGAAAAATTGCAATGGTTTTAGAAAGTGTTGATCTTAAGCAACTGTCAACTTAAAATAGAATGCTATAAATGTAGCTTAGTATATACGAAGTGCATGGTATCCACACACCAAATATCAAAAAGATATATACAAGAAGTAAAGTGAAAGAAATCCAAATAGGACACTATAGAAAGTCATCAATATAAAAGAGGAAAGAGGGCCAGCCGGTGGCTCAGGCAGTTAGAGCTCCTAACTCCAAAGGCTTGCCGGTTTGATTCCCACATGGGCCAGTGGGCTCTCAACCACAAGGTTGCCGGTTCAATTCCTCAAGTCCCACAAGGGATGGTGGGCTCTGCTCCCTGCAACTAAGATTGAACACGGCACCTTGAGCTGAGCTGCACCTGAGCTCCCAGATGGCTCAGTTTGTTGGAGCACATCCTCTCGACCACAAGGTTGCCGGTTTGACTCCCGCAAGGAATGGTGGGCTGCGACCCCTGCAACTAGCAATGGCAACTGGGCTTGGAGCTGAGCTGTGCCCTCCAAAACTAAGACTGAAAGGACAACAACTTGAAGCTGAACGGCACCCTCCACAACTAAGACGGAAAGGACAACAACTTGACTTGGAAAAAAGGCCTGGAAGTACACACTGTTCCCCTTCCCCAATAAAATCTTAAAAAATAAAAAATAAAGAGGAGAGAGCAAGAGAATAAGAAAGGAACAGAGAAAAACTACAAAACAATCAGAAAACATTTAATAAAATTCAATAGCTACATACCTATCAATGATTATCTTAAATGTAAATGGACTAAGTGCTCCCATCAAAAGACATATGGTGGAATTTTTAAGAGCTCTTGCAGCTTTGTCCAGATACAGTGAAGGTGGAAGAAGGAGAGGGATAAGAGAAAGTTCTCACAGGCATGTGTGTCTCAGAGACAGTGATGGAGTGGGGACTGCAGTCCAGAAGGGGCAGCAGCAGGGGCGTGAGGCTCGGGTAGCCTTCCTACCCCGTCTCCATTGTCTAGCTGGGGGCGCACACTCATCCTCCTGTCCAAGGTGATGGCCCAGCTGCCTTCAGCTCCATTTTTTGACTGAAAACATTTCCCAGAACATCCTGTACCATCTCTAAAAGGCTTCCCAGGGCTTGGACGCAAGCCTGCCCTGTCCATCGACATCTGGAGAGGCAATGGCGAGCCTGAGCCCTGCACATGCCTGTTCAGTAAAGATGGCCTCTGCAGCCTGTTTCCTCCTTCTAGGCTGGTCCAGTTCCTCTTTTAAGAACTTAGCAAGCCAGAGGAAACCAAGCTTTTAGTTCTCATCTCATTGATTTGTTCACCTCCCCTTGGCCCTACCAGCTCTTTTTCTGTCCATTCTCCTAGAAGAACACTTAAATGGCCAGGCCTCCCATCCCACCCCAGCCATGTGTAGAGTCCACACGTCCCAGCCAGGCCACACTAAATTACAGTTGGGGTCTTGTGTCCCCACTCCCCCACTCCTGTCAGGTGCTCCCTGTGCTGCTTTTCCAGAGAGCAGCATCAGTCCTACTGAAGATTTATTCTGCTTATGTATGTGGGTCCTTAAACATGTCCTGACCCTGGGGACTGGCACTGCCTGAGGGGTGCTGAGGGGGCCTGGGAAGAAGGAGGGTGTGGTCCATGGTTCACTTTGCCTCAGTGCAGACCTGCAGACATTCAGCCAGCTCATCTCATGTTGGCCAAAACTTACATCTTTTGTTGCTTTTGTGGTCAGGTGTCTCCACTGTATGTCCGGGCAAAATGCTGAGTGGCAAGCTAACTATGCCAAGGCCATCATCTCGGTATCACAGCTCATTGACCACAGCCTCTCCAGGGGCCTTGCAAGCCTGGGCACACAGGGAGCCCCTCCCTGTCTACATGAAGGACGACTGTTCATGGACCCCACTCCTAGAATCCTACCACCTCACATTCCTCTACAGAGGTGGAGCCATTTGATGGATGCCCTGTTGAGAATGATAAAGACAAAGCTAAGCCTGGGAGTGCTGACCTGATTCCCACTGTGGTGTGGGGTCAGCCAAGCGGGAGCAGTTTTAATGCACATGGAGCAATTACTGTGCATTTTTAAGAATGGAAGCTAAATCAGGAAAACAGAGCAAACTAAAGCAGCCATGAAGGACACTTGGGAACAATTAAGGTGATCTGATCATGGATAACATGCACAGACACCTAATATTGTCACATCAATGTTAAATTACTTGGAAGCTATTAAATATTAAAGGATTGTAGTAAGAAAATAAAAAGACATAGGGTGACTGAATGGATAAAAAGTAAGACCCTTACATGTGTTACCTACACGAGACCCACTTCAGATTGAAAAACACAGAGAGACTGAAAGGAACGGGATGAAAAAGGATATTTCATGCAGCTGGAAACTTGGATAGCAATACTTATACCAGACAAAACAGACTTTATAACAGAGGCTGTAACAAGAAAAAGAAGAGCATTTCCAAATGATAAAAGGAGCACTCCAACAATAAGATACAAGTCTTTGAAATATGTATGCACCCAACATAGAAGCACCCAAGTATATAAAGCAAATATTGACAGATACCCAGGGAGAGATCAATAGTAATACACTAATAGTAGAGAACTTTAACAACCCATTGTATCAATGGCTATATCATCCAGACATAAAATCAACAAGGATACAACGGCCTTAAATGATACATTGACCAGATGAATTTAATTGATATTTTTAGAAAATTTCACCCAAAAGAAGCAGAATATATATTCTTTTCAAATGCACATGGAATACTTTCAGGAAAGACAACATGTTAGGCCACAGAGCAAGTCTCAATAAATTTAAGAAGATTAAAATCATATCAAGCATCATCTCCAAAAACAATGGTATGAAACTAGAAGTAAATTACAAGTAGAAAATTAAAAACACACAAACACATGGAGACCAAATAATATGCTACTAAACAATGAAGGGGTTAACAATGAGATCAAGAAATAAAAGATACCTTGAGACAAGTGAAAATAAAAACACAGTAATCCAAAATCTACGGGACGCAGCCAAAGCAGTTCTAAGAGGGAAATTCATAGCAATACAGGTATATCTCAAGAAACAAGAAAAATCTCAAATAAGCAATCTAACACCTAAAGAAACTAGAAAAAGAACAAACAAAGCCCAAAGTGAGTAGAAGGAAAGAAATAATAAAGGTCAGAGTGGAAATATATGAAATAGAATTTTAAAAAAACACAAAAGATCCATAAAATTAAGAGCTAGTGCTTTGAAACTATAAACAGAACTGATAAACTTTTAGCCAGATTCATCAAAGACACAAGAGAGAGAGCCCAGATAAATGAGATCAGAAATGAAACAGTGGAAGTGACAACAAACACCACAGAAATAGAAAGTATTATAAAAAACTACTATGAACAATTATATACCAACAAATTAGACAACCTGGAAGAAAGGATAAATTCATAGAAACATACAATCTTCTAAAACTGAATCAAGAAGACACATAAAATCTGAACAGACTAATAACTACTAATGAAACTGAATCAGTAATCAAAAAACTTCCAACAAATAAAAGTCCAGGACCAGATGACTTCACAGCTGAATTTTACCAAACATTCAAAGAATTAACACCTATGTTTCTCAAACTATTGCAAAAAAAAAATGAAGAAAAGGGAAGGCTCCCAAACACATTTTGCAGGGCAAGTAAATTTTACACTGATACCAAAATTTGCCAAAGACAGTAAAAAAAGAAAAAGAAAAAAAAAAAGGAAAATGTCAAGGGAGATGTAAGATGGTGGAGTAGATAAACTCTTTCCTTGCCTCATCCTGTGAACACATAAAAATTACAACCAAATTATGGA
This sequence comes from Rhinolophus ferrumequinum, assembly GCF_004115265.2. Taxonomy (NCBI): domain Eukaryota; kingdom Metazoa; phylum Chordata; class Mammalia; order Chiroptera; family Rhinolophidae; genus Rhinolophus; species Rhinolophus ferrumequinum. Next base: position 67,502,557 of record NC_046299.1, on the reverse strand, counting down.
ACAGTCAACCTGGAGAACTATCTGAAGTTTAACTGAACAGAAGTTTTATAACTAAGGATATAAAGAAGTCACACTGAGATTGGTTGAATGGGTGAAGACGTGAAATGGGCCAGCCCCAAACCCCCATGTGGTGGTTGAAAGTCAGGAGGGATATCTTGGCCACGGAGGTTCCTCCTGGAGGATTGAGGGACCCAAACCCCACAGTAAGTTTCCCAACCCAGAATACTGGTTCTAGGAAGAGGAGCCTCCACAACATCTGGCTGTGAAAAACAATGGGGATCCCATCCATCCCGGTGGGAAACTCAGATGTCCTCTTGAAGGTCCCATGCACAGACTCACTCACTTGCTGGCACAGACCCTGGGCTCCGGGGGAGGGACAGTGACTGAGAGGTGTGAGAGGCATACAGGGAAAGACTGAGTTGTGTAACCTCAGGGAGAAGACTGGAAGGATAGTGCCATTTTCTCTTTGTGGGTTCACCCTCCCGTGCAGCCAGCAGGCAGGTGCCATTTTTCCTGTGTTAAGACCCTGACCACTCCCTTGCCCAAATCTGAATCTGAATTGGTCTGGTGTACACCACTCAACTCCACCCTGGTGACTCACTTAGACCCCATCACACCAAACATTGTACCACATGAGTCTTTACCAGTAGCTGAATTTTATGGAAGCTGGCAGGTGGCAGCAGGCCCCGGGGTATCCTGACTTTTTGTGGAGTTACCCCAGACCCTGTACTAGTGACAGCCATCCTTGGTTTGCAGCATGGTCTCTCCCACATACCTCCAGGTCCAGCCACAGGGAGCAACCAACTATGGATTGCATTGTAACTCCTACCAGGTAGTCTCCGGATTAAATGCTGCAATAAAAAACATAGAGTGGCTGCATGAATTAAAAAAACACAACCCTTACATATGTTGTCTACAAGAGAATCACTTCAGATTGAAAGACACATGTAGACAGAAAGTAAGGGGATGGAAAAAAATATTTCATGAAAATGGAAATGAACAAAAAAGCTGGGAGGAGCGGCTGGTTAGCTCAGTTAGAGTGCCGTGCTCTTAACAAGGCTGCTGATTCAATCCCCACATGGGCAACTGTGAGCTGCCCCCTCCACAACTAGATTGAAACAACTACTTGACTTGGAGCTGATGGGTCCTGGAAAAACACACTTAAAATAAATAAAAGTTAAAAAAAAAAAGCTGGGATACCAATACTTATGCCAGACAAAATAGAATTTGAAGCAAAGGCTGTAACAAGAGACAAAGAAGGACCCAGTAATCCCACATCAGGGTATTTACCTGAAGAAACCAAAAATGTTTCCTCGAGGGGACATGTATATCCATATGTTCATTGCAGTATTGTTTACAATGGTCAAGATCTGCAGGCAGCCTGGGTGTCTGTCAATGGAAGAATGGATAAAGAGGAGGTGGTACATATGTACAGTGGAATATTGCTCAGCCAGGGAAAGGAATGGGTTCTTGCCATCTTCAGTAGTGAGGAAGGACCTGGAGGGTTTTGTGCTAAGTGGAGTATATGAAACAGAAAAAAAAAAAAGATTCAATATGATTTTGCTTATATGGGTAATCTGAAGAACAAAATAAACAAGCAAAACAGAAACAAACTTGTGGATACAGAGAACATTTTCATGATTGCCAGATAGGAGGGGTTTGAGGGTGTGGGTGAAAATGTAGAATGGATTAAGAAGTACAAATTGATGGTTGCAAAGTAGTCATGGGGATGTAGGGTATAGCACAAGGTATATAGTCAATAATATTGTAATAGCTGTTGGTGTCAGGTGGGTACTAGATTTGTCAGTGTCATAGATGGGAGGGGGTTGGGGGAGAAAGTCAAAAAAGTGAAGGGATTAAAACCTGCAAATTGGTAGTTACAAAATAGTTATGGGGATAATAAAGCATAGGGAATATAGTCAATAATATGGTAATAACTATGTATAATGCCAGGTGGGTAGTAGACTAGTCAAGGGAATCATTTCTTAAATTATGTAGATGTCTAACCACTATGCTATATGTCTGAAATTAATATAAAATAATATTGAAAGTCAACTTTATGAGCATTTAATAAACAATGTGCTGCATAGAAAATGGTCTGAGAAGTGGGCAGTTTTATCCTTCATCATGAGAATGCTCTGTGTCACACATCACTTCTGGTATGGCAATTTCTGTCAAATAAAAATATTATTGTGTGTATTCATCCACCTTATTCACCAGATCTGGAACCATGCAAATTCTGGCTCTTCCCCAAAGTCAAAATGACCATGAGAGGTAAATGTTTTTAATTGATTCAGGATATTGAGGCAGCCATGACAGCACAACTAAACACACTCATGAAAGAGGACTTCAAGAACTGCTTCAGAAAGTGGCAAGAATGATAGCATAAGTGTATTCAAAGCAAGGGGGAGTATTTTGAGGGGGATAAATGGCAATGTGTATTTTACTGTAACAGTTTTTTAAAAACATCCACCATATTTTGTGATCATATCTTGTAAAACAAATAAGTCATGGGGATGTAATGGACAACATGGGAAATATAGTCAAATATTGTGATAGCATGGTACAGTATCAGAGGGACTTATGGTGATCACTTCTTTCGGTGTATAAATGTTGAATAACTATGGTGTACACCTGAAACTGATATAATGTTGTATGTTAGCTATATTTTTTAATAAAAATATTTTAAAAATAATAATAAGCCCCTACCTTTAGATCTCAAAGTTAAAAATAATAATAATAAATAGGAAAATTTCCATGATAGATGCAAAAAAAAATGCAACAAAATATTAGCAAACTGATTTCAGCAACATATTAAAAAGATCATATACCATGATCAAGTGTGGTTTATTCTTTTGGTGCAAGGTTGGTTCGATATCTACAAATCAATTATGGTATATACTACATAAACAAAATGAAGGACAAATCATTTGATCACATCAATAGATGCAGAAAAAGCATTTGATAAAATCCAGCATCCATTTATTATGAAACCATAAGCAAAGTTGGGATAGAGGGAACATACCTCAACACAACAAAGGTCATATACGACAAACACACAACTAACATCATACTCAAGAGTGAAAAGCTAAACGTGTTTACCTTAAGATCAGGAACAAGACAAGCATGTCCACTTTCACCACTTTTATTCAGCATAATATTGGAAGTTCTAGCCACAGCAATCAGAAAGAAAAAGAAATAAATGGCATCCAAATTGGAAAGGAAGTATAACTGTCCCTTGTCTTTTGATTGGGGCATTAAATCCAGTTCCATTGAAAGTATTTTTGATAGATATGTAGTTATTGCCATTTTATCATTCATATTTTTTATTTTTTGTCTTAAAGAAATCCCTCTAAGATTCCTTGTAATACTGGTTCGGTGGTGATGAACTCCAATGTCTAAGCACTATGCTGTACACCCGAAATGAATATAAAATAACATTAAATGTCAACTCTAATTGAAATATTAAAAAGGGGGGGAAGATAAAGAAGAATAAGAGGTTCAAATTTCCAGATATAAAACAAATAAGTCTTGGGGATGTGATACACACATAGAAATATAGTCAATAATATTGTGATAGTGTCGTACAGTGTCAAATGGTTGCTGGACTTATCATGGTGATCACTTCTTTAGCATAGGGACTATAATCAATAATGTGGTAATAACTCTGTATAGTGTCATGTGGGTACTGTTGAATAACTATGATGTACAACTGAAATAATAATATAATATTTTATGTTAGTTACATTTTAATAAAAATCTTTTAAAAAGAAGTAAAACTGTCATTCTTTGCAGATGATATGATACTCTATAAAGAAAACCCTAAAGATTCCACCAAAAAACTGCTAGAAGTGGTAAATGAATTTAGTAAAAGCAGGATACAAAATTAACATTCAGAAATCAGTTGCATTTTTATACACCAATAAGGAACTATCAGAAAGAGAAATTAAGAAACCAATCCCATTTACAATTGCATCAAAAAGAATACAATACCTAGGAATAAACTTAACTAAGGAGGTAAAATTTTGGAAAATTTTAAGACATTGAAGTAAGAAATTGAAAAAGATACAAATAAATAGAAGCATGTACTGTGCTCATGGATAGGAAGAATTAACATTGTTAAAATGTCCATACTACCCAGAACAATGTATAGATTCAATGCAATCCCTATCAAAATATCAATGGCATTTTCCACAGAACTAGAACAAATAATCCAAAAGTTAATGTGGAACCACAAAAGACCCCGAATAGCCAGTGCAATCTTGAAAAGAAAAACAAAGTTGGAGGTATCACACTATCTGATATCAAATTATACTACAAGGCTGATATGGTACTGGTATAAAAACAGACATAGATCAATGGAACAGAATACAGAGTCCAGAAATAAACTCATATTTGTATTGTCAATTAATCTATCACAAAGGAGGAAAGAATATGCAATGGAGTAAAGACAGTCTCTTCAATAAATGGTGCTAGGAAAATTGGACAGATACATGCAAAAAAATGAAACTAGACCACATTTTTACACCACATACAAGAATAAACTTAAAATGGATTAAAGACTTAAATGAGACCAAAATCATAAAACTCCTGGAAGAAAACTCAGGCAGTAAACAATTTGACATAACTGTTACTAATATACTTTTTGGATAGTGTCTTCAGGCAAGGGAAACAAAAGAAAAACATTAATAAATGAGGCTACATCCAAAATTTTTGCACAGCAAAGGAAGCTATCAACAAAATTAAAAGACAACCTACTGTCAACGAAAAACATCCAGCCTAAGAGAAAGCTTTTAAGAGTTTATTGAGCCAAACTGACAACAATCTCTGGGAAGCAAAATCTCAACGGATTGAGAAAAATGCTCCGTGAAATGGCGGTTTGTAGCTTATTTTATACATAAAATCAAAGGAGGAAGATTACATGAAATCCATTGGTGACAGATTAAGGGGGTGGGAGAAAGTAAAGTGGGGAAATCTCTGGGACTGGATAAAAGTAAGTTGGAGAGACAGGTACTTCTTTTACATAGGTGGGTGCAGCATAGTTAACAGTCTGCTTTTCACAGCACATAGAGATGGTCATCAGGAGACAAGCATAATAACGAGGGATTTTGCAGTTTCCAGCTCAGGTTCAGAAGAAGGATTACTGACATTCCAAAGATGTTATCTTAAGTACAAAAAGACAACAGACAGACCCACTTGAAGGCATAGATTAATTTTATGAAAGAAGCTAAAGATGTGACTTCCCGCCATGTCCCACTTAGTTATGAAATTTTTTATGCTCACGCCATCCTATGTGGTTATTTTCAGTCCCCTGAGCTTGTCAGGTTTAATATGTAGCCCCTTTTTCATCCACACTACTGAGTAAGATAAGATACTCACCAATGATACACCTGATAAGGGATAAGTTAACATCCAACATATATAAGGAACTCATACAACTTAACACCAAAAATACAAACAACTTGATTAAAAATGGGCAGAGGATCTGGATAGTCACTTCTCTGAAGAGGACACACACATGGCCAATAGACATATGAAAAGATGCTCCACGTCACTAATCACGTCACTAATCATCAGAGAAATGTAAATAAAAAAGACAATGAGGTATCATTTCACACCTGTCAGAATGGCCATCATCAATAAATCAACAAACAAGTGTTGGCTAGAATGTGTAGAAAAGGGAACCCTCCTACACTGCTGGTAGAATTGCAAATTTGTGCAGCTACTATGGAAAACAACATAGAGTGTCCTCAAAAAAATTAAAAATAGAGCTACCGTATGACCCTGCAATCCAACTTTTAGGTATTTATTTAAAGAAGTCCAAAACACTAATTCAAAGAGTAATATGCATCCCTGTCAGCCAAGATATAGAAGCAACCTAAATGTTCACAGATAGATAATTGGATAAAGATGTGATACACATATACAATGGAATATTACTTGGCCATAAAAAAAGAATGGAATCTTGTCATTTGTGTTAACAAGGATGGACCTGGAGGGTATTATGCTAAACAAAATAAATGAGACATATCATTTCACTTATTTGTGGAATCTAAAAAACAAGATAAATGAACAAACAAAGAAGATACAGAGAACAAACTGATGGTTGCAAGATTGTAGGGCTGTTGCAGGGGCTGAGTGAAAAAGGTGAAGGGATTAAGAAGTACAATTTGGCAGTTACAAAATAATCATGGAGTGTAAAGTATAGCTTAGGAAATACAGTCAATAATATTATAATAACTGTATATTGTGCCAGGTGGGTGTTAGACTTAATAGTGGGATCATTTTGTAAATTATATACACATCTAATCACAGTGCTGTACACTTGAAGCTAATATAACATTGAATGTCAACTGTAATTGAAAACTAAAAAAAGTTTTTTGATTAAAAATAGAACTACCATATGACCCAGCAATTCCACTTCTGGGTGTTTATCCAAAGAAATCCAAAACACTATTTTGAAAAGATATGTGCACTCATTGCAGCACTATTTACAATAGCCAAGATATGGAAGCAACCTAACTGTCCATCAATAGATGAGTAGATAAACATGTGGTACATATATACAATGAAATATTACTCAGCCATAAAAAATAAGAATTAAATCTTGCCATTTGTGACAATATAGATGGAGTTAGAAGGTATTATGCTAAGTCAAATAATACATGCAAAATGATTTCATTTACATATGGAATCTAAAAAATAAATGAACCATTAAAACAAAAAGAAACTAATGGTACAGAGAACATTTTGATGGTTGCCAGAGGGGAGGATAGATGGGATGACGGGTGAAAAAGGTGAAGGGATTAAGAAGTACAAATTGCCAGTTATAACATTAGTCACAGGTATGTAAAGTACAGAATGGAGAATATTTTGATAACTATGTATAATGTCAGATGGATACGAGACTTTTTGGGGTGATCACTTCATAAGTTAAAAAAATGTTTAATCACTATGTTTTACACCTGAAACTAATATAATTTTATGTCAATTATAATTGAAAATTAATTAATTAATTAAAATAATATTGGAGATCTGGGTAACCTATAAGAGTAGACACCAGTATTTGTTCATTGTGGTTTTTTATGTCTATTGCCCCCAGAAAGGAGACAATCAACAACCAGGTCAACAGGATGACTCATCCAGTGGGTATGAGCAAGCTTGTGTTCTCACCCTCCCCATGGTCTGCACAATGGTGCTGTTAAAGCAATAGTAATGGTGGCAAAAGTGGAGATTGTGTATGAGCCCAACCACTTGTACCCTCTCACCAAGGCTGATTTAGTTACCGTTGCTGTCAAATGTCTAACTTAGCTACCAGCAGAATCCAATGTTGAGTTCTCAATTTAGTACCGTGTTTCCCTAAAAATAAGACCAGATTTTATACTATATTTCCCCGAAAATAAGACCCGGTCTTATATTAATTTCTGCTCCAAAAGATGCATTAGGGCATATTTTCAGGGGTTGTCTTATTTTTTCATGTACAACAATCTACATTTATTCAAATACAGTCATGTCATCTTCTTCGGGAACATCATCATAACATACTAAATGCATCCATCTGGTTGACAATATTAACTAGCGCTTATTTTCCGGGTAGGTCTTATTTTGGGGGAAACACAGCACTATCCTTCAAGGAGTCCAGTTAGCTAGCTAGTTGGTAGCAAGTTGATTACATCAGACCCCTTTTATCTTAGAGGGTATAGAAGCTCATTGTCCTTGGGATTGACATATCAGCTTCCTTTTCTATGTGCAGTTCCTCTACCAGTATCTCTATTAAGGGCTCACAAAGTATCTCATACACTGTTCTAGGATCCCACTTACATTTTCTTAAACCAATAAATCCATATCAAAGTGAAGGAAGTAAATCAATGGGCACGTGACTGCATCACCTGGAAGATGCTTTCATAAAAGAAGATTGGAAGGATCTCTGCAATCCTTAGCTAAGTCATTGCTATGGACTAAATATATGTATTCCCCCCAAAATTAATGTTGAAATCCTAATCTGCAGTGTGATGGCATTTGCATATGGAGTCTTTGGGAGGTAATGAGGTCATGAGGGTGGAGCTCTGGTGATAGGATTAGAGCCATTATAAAAGAGACAGGAGATCTTGCTCTCTCATTTTGCTTTCTGCCAAATGAAGATACAATGAGGAGACAAACCGAGAAGTGGGCCAGACACCAGATCTTCCAGCACCTCTTAGACTTCCCAGCCTCCAGAACTGTGAGAAATCAATGGTTGTTTCAGCTACCAATCTGTGATAATTTGTTAGCAGCCCAAACTGACTGAGAGAGTCAGCTCTGGGTGCTCTCCTTCAGGATGTAGTATATACATTTGCCCCCTGGCTAATATAGTGTGCTCACTTCCCAAGAGCCAGTATGTGTGGGTCTAGAAATCAAGAGATTGAAATAGGTTTGGCCCCTTTCCATTTCAAATAAAATAGAGGAAGTAGGGAGAGTGAAAAATGAAAGGATTAGAATCCAAAATGGCTGGTATATTATTTTCCAGTATGGACCACGGGGGCTCAGTCCTACAGGAGACTCTGAGGAACAAAGTAGGATGCATCTCAGAATTCTACTTCTAAAGGAAAGGAAATGGGCATTTATCCACCGACTCCTCTCTCTTAATGGTAGAGCATTACATTATGAAGTTGTGACCCATACACTCTGGCCTATGCCTGCACTCTTACTGAATGAGCTTCCATGGCTTTGGAAAAAGCCCTAGGCAGAAATTCAATAAAATCAATGGAAAAATGAGGTGATAGAGGAGGCAGCATGCATGGGAACTGTTCTTCACATCTGCATCTGCAGACAGAGGTAGGCTGATGGGCTGTGATGTGGTAACAACTGGACCTGTTGCAATCCAAGCTTTGCACCTCTAAAATTTGCTCATACCCCATATTAAGTCCTGTCTGTCACTAACTCTTCTTAGTGATGGCCAACTGCATCACTCATAATCAGGGTTAGTGAAACAATCTGTAGTGCCTACAGATGCAAGTATACACCCCTGGCCTTCATTTATATACATTCTCTCCCTCTTATATAACCCACTTTAGATGACAAGAACTCTAGATGAGTTGTCTTGTCTCATTATGAGTGCCTTGTCTGTGAAGAATACTTCTGTGTGCTTCAACGAGAGAAAAAAACTTCCACACGGTTTATGGCCATACCCATTGTAGGGAAGATGTTGAAGAAAATTTGCCTTCATTGGTTGATGTGAGCTTTTGTCTATTAGCTTTTGTCTGTTCCTGCATGTGATGGTTAGCTTAGGGTTAAAAAAGTCTGGCTGTGATCAGGGGTTGAGTAAATTCCCCCTCTGGTCTCATTCACCCGAGTAGGGGAGATACGAGATGATGTTTCTTTCTGTATGAGATGAGGTTGCTTCCCGGTCTGTGCTGAGGTTTTTGTCTGTTATTGCATGTGAGGTGATGGTTAACTGAGGGTTAAAAAAGTTCTGTGCTGTGACTAGGGGTTCAGTAAATTCCCCCTTTGGTCTCATCCTTCCAAGTAGGGGAGATATGGGCTGATGTTGTTTTCTGTCTGTTTCGCCATCAACAAATAAAGTAAAAGAGTAGCTAAGATACATCAAGATGACATGACAGGCACGTTGCCAGGCTTTGGAAGACCTTAGGCTGATAGTCCCAAGCAGGAACAGTAGATATTACTTGTCTGCATGAACTAGCCCTTCAGCTGGATAAGCAATATTTTTTATCATTGACTACTGGACTTTCCCAGAACTGGCCATTCCTGGAGGGAGAGGCAGGAACAAGGAACTTGGCTCTAAGGTATATTTGAAAAGATATATATATATAGATATAGAGATAGATATAGAGATAGATAGATAGATAGATAGATAGATAGATAGATAGATAGATAGATAGATAGATAGATACCTCAGTTAAAAGAGAGAGAAATTGCAATAGGAGAGAGATTCTTTGGTAATTCATCACCATTCTGGCATTCTTGGGAACTTGAAAATGGCACTGGGAGACACTCCAGTTTCCAACCGAGGACCTGGTGAGGTTTGGCTGGTTCCTGACCTTTCCAGAGTTATTTCCCATGGTTTGGTGAGCTTCTTTGGCATAACATTGTTATTAATGTGTGTGTAGTTTAATCTTACTTGCAGTTTACTTTCTGTCATTGCACATTCTTGTGATTGTATTCTTTGATTGCCTTTATTGCCTTTGACTTTCACTATTGTATCCTGCTAACTGGATTGATTGAATATTGCTAACTTAATTGATTAGATATTGCTAAATAAATTGATTAATCCCCCTCTCTAGCATGTGTCCCTCCCCTTTTCTTTTCCCTGCTCATCATTACACCCATAATTCCTTCAATATGCCACTTCCCCAAACACTCTTCTGTCTGATATTCCAGTCTTGCTCTTTCACAAATCTGAGAAATAAGGCAAGTTATCTTTTACTGCCTAGAAGTCCTTGAATATTGCATATAGGAAAAGGAATATACAGGAATAGGAACCCATGAATCCTTAAGATTACTTCTTCCATACAACGTTAACAACCAAGTAGAAATATGGTTGTATCCCACTGGAATAATTTTTCATGAGTACTGTTCTTTTTTTTTTAAACTAAATTTTATTGGGGTGACAATTGTTAGTAAAGTTACATAGATTTCAGGTATGCAATTCTGTAGTACATCATCTATATATATCACACTGTGTGTTCACCACTCAGAGTTACTTCTCTTTCCATCACTACATACTTGATTCCCTTTACCCTCATCTACCACTCCCCTGCCCCTATCCTCTGGTAACCACTAAACTACCATGTTTCCCTGAAAATAAGATCTAGCCAGACAATCAGCTCTAATGCGTCTTTTGGAGCAAAAATTAATATAAGACACAGTATTATAGTAAAATAAGACCGGGTCTTATGTTAATTTTTGCTCCAAAAGACATATTAGAGCTGATTGTCCGTCTAGGTCTTATTTTCGGAGAAACCTGGTATTGTCTGTGTATGAGATTTTGTTTCTTCACTTGTTTGTCTTGTTCTTTTGTTGTTTTCAGTTTTATATAACACGTCAGTGAAATCATATGGTTCTCGACTTTTTCTGTCTGACTTATTTTGCTCAGCATCAAAATCTCAAATCCATCCATGTTGTCGCAAACGGTACTATTTCATCTTTTCTTATGGCAGAATAGTACTCCAAATGCCACTCTTAAGTGGGGCTACATATCAGGAAGTTGACTGAACCCATCTTTAACTAGGAATAGTTTTAGGGCACCCTCTATGAGGCTGTAAGTATAAATTGAAGAAAAATACAGTGGTAAGTGACACAAAGGTATGAGCCACTTGTTTATGAAAGTACCTTGCACATGCTTGATTTTGAATGTACAATAATTTCATATAAGGATAACAACGAATGTTGCAATAACCAGCTTCTAAATGGGCATCTCTCATAAAACAATTACTTGATGTTTCCAGGTAAGATGCTCAGTCTCTACTAGTAACTCTCCAAGAACTGTTTTTGAAATATCAAGAAGTTTTCTGATACAGAAGATATGCCCTTTCTCAAGTATAGCATAGGGAGTAGAGTCAATGAAATTGTAATAGATATATATGATGACAGAGAGGCAATAGATTGGGGGAGAGGGGTTATTACTTTGTGAGGGTGAAATGTGTAACTATTACATTGTTTTGTACACCTGAAACTAATAAAGAAAAAATAGGGAGATATAACTTTGTGTAATAAGACATATTTTAAAGAAATTTTGTTTAATTTACATGTCTAATCTTAAGGAAACAGCAAGAAATTTTATGTATATTGTTTAATTTTGCATCTACAATACGAATTCATACTTCACTAGTTATTATAGTACAAAATATCATCATTCTGTTACATAATGAGTCTCAAATATGCTTAATATGAATTTATCATCATTCATTTCCTAAAGCGTAGTTCCTAAGCATACACAATAAATTAAACGTTTTACAGTATTTTCTTTTTTGAAAATAAAAATATGTCACCTGCACTGGGGGGAAAAAAAGGTATGCCTTTTCTCCAAAGTCCTAGAGATATAAATTCCAATTCCCTAGTTAACAAAGAAATCTACCAAGTGTGCTTATGTACCACGGAAAACACCCTTACTATTGAATCAGGCAGGTGAGTCCTGTGTCAGGAAAGCTTTCACTGCATGCTACACCTGCTATGGGTCCCACTCAAAAATATCAACAATAAATGGGTCAAAACAGATTTCCCAAGTGCAATATATTGTGCTTCTTAATTCCAAGGAAGTCGACTAAGTTCTGTACCTTGTAGTAGTAGGGGGTACAAAGTGCAATGACATCTCATTTAAAGTTATGTCTGGCTTTGCACAGACTGTTGGACTTCTAAAAAAAAAATTAATAATGTGGCAGGGCTCTAAAGTTTTGTAAGGTTTATCTCTCATCCTTTCACATGTGTACCTATCTAAGGCATCCAAAGTATATCCTACTTCCTGCTCACCAGGTCTGGGATGATGACATGAAGACTAGCTTTCTGTTCTACAGAATATAAAGATGATCAAGGTCCCAACAGATTGTACTGTAACATAAACAAGGTATGTAAGAAAAAACCTGGAGCAAGGCAATAAACCATGTAAAATCCCATGCTTTTTGATTGATTAATTCTAAGTTAAAGAATAACATGTCCATATAAATATACTCCCTCATATCTAGTACTATATCTTTCACTCTTATCTTACACTCTTGTCCAATACCCTCAGACACCCTTCTTGTTAGATTTCCCTCCTGCTACTAGTGCTTATTAGCCATGTATGGGGACAGAGCCCCAAAACGCAGTTTCCAGGCTCTCGGCCTCACATAGAAAGGTGCTGGCTCAGGTAGTAAATGGCCATCGACTGTGATCAAATGGCCATTAGCTGTGGCTAGTTGGCCATCAGCTGTAACCAGTGAGCCATTAGCCATGAATATATCTGCCGTGGCTAGGCTAGCAGAAAAAAGGGGGAGCTAGCAAGAAGATGGTGGCTGAGTCTGCAAGCGGCACAGTGAGGGTTGAGAATTGTGTTGCTCCTGGTTCCTGTGTTTCCAACCCAGCTGCCAGCGAGAGTATAGTGGTATGACTCCCTTACCTATGGGTTCGTGGGTGTTCCTTTTTGGCCTCACCATGTCCTGCGTTCTTATGTGGGGAGCAGGAGCAGAGACCCCACCGGACGTCCCGCATGACACATGGCGTAGTCAGCAGGATCCCCTGCACAACACCATGTCTAAGACTCTTCTGGTAAGTAGACTACCGCACCCTGCATTTCCCCGCTCTGTACTATGTTGAGAACTAACCTCACTGAAGGCAATGAAAGAAAGTCTCTGCTTCTTGTGTGGAGGAATCAGCACCTCACAATTTGACCCTCCCACGGATAACTATAAACTCTGGAAAAACTAAAATAAAGCAATTCTTTGCCCCAAAATCCTAGCATGGGGTGAGTTTCCCATTTTTGTAACTTAGAACACAGGGCAGCCACATTCACAGCATGGCATGGGCAGATAAAAGCACATTAGAAAATGCACTATCTTTCTGGCTATATGAACCAGGTGAAGGAGCTCAGAGCAACAAGGACTGCTGGAAAGTGGGAGGAAAATCCTAAAAAAGGGAGAGCCAGAAAAGATGAACACCAAATTCTGTGTATAAACTCTTATCAAGACTGACTGAGCCCTGATCTACATATACACGGACAGACTACAAAGAATCAGAACCTACATTTGAACTAGTGAGACAAATTTTCAGTTTGAGCCTAACCAAGTTAATTGCCTGATAAAACAAAATTATCTGGAGGAATCATCCAGTCTCCATAAGGTAACATTTTAAATGTGTAAGATACAAGGTAAAATTACTCAACACATGTACAACCAAGAAAATGTAGCATTCTCAAGGGAAAAGATAATCAACAAAGGCAAACCTCAAAATTTCTCAATGTTGGAATTGTCTGATAAGAACTTTAAAGTATTCGTTATAACTACACTCAATGAGATAAGTTGTATGAGTTTCTCAGATATGTGGATATTAACTAATCCCTTATTGGGTGTATCATTGGTGAATATCTTATCTTATTCAGTAGGTTGTCTTTTATTTTTGTTGATGGCTTCCTCTGCTGTGCAAAACTTTTTCAAATCAATTTTTATTAAATTTATTGGGGTGACATTGGTTAGTAAAATTATATAGGTTTCAAGTGTACATTTCTATAATACATCATCTATATATCCCATTGTGTGCTCACAACCCAGAGTCAGTTCTCCTTCCATCACCATATATTTGATCCCTTTTTCCCTCTTCTACCACTCCCTCCTGCTTGCAGTCTGGTAACCACTAAACTTGTCTGTGTCTGTGAGTTTTTGTTTGTTTGTTTGTCTTGTTCCTTTGTTGTTTTCAGTTTTATATGCCACATATGAGTAGAATCATATGGTTCTTGACTTTTTCTGTCTGACTTATTTCACTTAGCATAATAATCTCACGATCTGCCCATGTTGTCGCAAATGGCAGTATTTCATCTTTTCTTATGCCCGAGTAGTATTCCATTGTGTATATGTAGCACATCTTTATCCAATCAGCTATTAAAGGACATTTTGGTTGTTTCCATGTCTTGGACACTGTAAATAATGCTTCAATAGTACATATACCTTTACGGATAAATGTTTTCAGATTTTTGGGTGGGTAGATACCCAGAAGAGGGATTGCTGGGTCATATGGTAATTCTATTCTTAATTTTTGAGGAAACTCCACATTGTTTCCCATAGTGACTGTACCAATTTACATTCCCATCCACAGTGTATGAGGGTTCTTTTTCCCCACAGCCTCTCTGACATTTGTTATTATTTGTCTTGTTGATGATAGCCATTCTAACAGGTGTGAAGTGATATCTCATTGTGGTTTTGATTTGCATTTCCCTGATAGCTAGTGAAGTTTAGCATTTTTTCATGTATTTGTTTGCCGTTTTTATGTCTTCTTGGGAGAAGTGTCTGTTTAGGTCCTTTGCCTATTTTTTAATTGGATTTGTTGTTGTTGAATTGTACAAGTTCTTTATATATTTGGGACATTAACCCCTTATCAGAGGTGTTGCTTGCAAATGTCTTCTCCCATTCAGTTGTTTGCCTCTTTGTTTTGTTGACAAGTTTCTTTTTTTATTAAATGTATTGGGGTGACAATGGTTAGTAAAATTACATAGGTTTCAAGTGTACAATTCTGTAATACATCATTTATATATCGCATTGTGTGCTTGCCACCCAGAGTCAGTTCTCCTTCCATCGCCATATATTTGATCCCCTTTTCCCTCTTCTACCACCCCCCTCCCCCCTTACCCTCTGGTAACCACTAAACTATTGTCTGTGTCTATGAGTTTTTCTTTCTTTGTTTGTTTGTCTTGTTCCTTTGTTGCTTTGTTTATATCCTACATATAAGTGAAGTCATGTTGTTCCTGACTTTTTCTGACAGTTTCTTTTGCTGTGCAGAAGCTTTTTAGTTTGATAGAGTCCCATTCATTTAATATGTATATTTAATTCTTCACTCCACTTTGAGTGACATTTTGTATATGATGTAAAGTAAGGGTCCAACTTCATTCTTTTGCATGTAAATATAATTTTCTTAGCATTGTTTGTTTAAAAGATTGTCCTGTCTCCCTGAATTGTCCTGGCACCCTTGTCAAAAATCAATTGACCATGTATTCTAGGGGTTACTTCTGGGCTCTTTATTCTATTCCATTTGTCTATCAGTTCCACACTGTTTCAATTAATGCATCTTTGTAGTACATTTTGAAAGAAAATAGTGTGAGCCCCCCAAATTAACTTTTTAAAAGATTATTTTGATTATTCAAGGTGCCTTGAGGTTCCATATAAACTCTATGATGTGTTTTTCTGTTTCTGTAAAATATGCTGTTGGGGTTTCGATAGTATTACATTGAATCTCTGTATCATGTTCAGTAGTATTGATGGTTTAAAAATGTTAAATCTTTCAATCCATAAACATGGGATGTGTTTCCCTTTGTGTATTCTTTAATTTCTTGCAGCAACCTTTTGTAGTTGTCAGTGTTCAAATCTTTTGCTTCCTTGTTTAAGTTAAATCCTAAGTATTTTATTCATTTTGATGTTTTTGCAAACCAAATTAATTTAATTTCCGTTATGTTATCAATCATTAGTGCATAGAAACACAACTGATATTTTTGCACATGGGTCATGAATTTATTTAAAAATTAGCAAACAATACTGTGGAAACATTGATACATAAATGTCTAAAATGCTGTATCTTAAATTGTTGGCAAACACCACTTTAGCTATAGGCATGAGTTTAGTCTTCCACCTAGAAACCAAACACTAAACTGAAAAAAAAAAAAAAGTTAGAAAGAAAAGGCTTCGTATTGTTTGAAAACACCAGTTGAAGTAGAAGATTGTAAAAATGCATAGATGTGCAGTAAAATAATTAGCTGTAAAGTAGGATGGGTAACCTGGAAAACTGACAACCCCTACAGGGTACAACAAGAGGTGCCCTACTGGTTACACAAGTAGCAAGTGACTGTATCCAGTACCTGCAGCTGGAGAAAAACAAAAACCGGTTTCATCCAGCTACGCTGATTCCTATGACTGGGACCTGACCTTTAGCTAATTATAATGGCGTTGTAATCTCATTTGCACTGCCCTTACTATGACTCCCATCGTGCATCTGATGCCATAACAGTTCCAGAAAAACCAAAAAAGGAAGAAAAAGTGGGAAACAGAGGGTCCTGCATGTCATGCCCGGTGATAGGCGGGGTCTCTTCTGGGATCTCTAGTCCCGCTCCCCGCATAAGAATGCAGGATATGGTGAGGCCAAAAAGGAACACCCATGGAGCCATAGGTAGGGGAGTCATACCACTAGTCTCACTGGCAGCTGGGTTGGAGACACAGGAAGTCACACGATCCGCAACCTGCTGTTCACTTGTCTCTGCCAACCAACCTCACTTGCTAGCTGCAATCCACCTCTCTGCAATCCACAATGTACACTCCGGCACGTCACCCAACGCCAGGACACCACACCACTACACCACAACACCACGGCAGTTATATTAGTGGACGCTGGCTCACTCGTTACAGCTGACAGCCAACTAGCCACAGCTGATGGCCATCCAATCACAGTTGATGGCCATTTACTACCTGTACCAGCACCTTTCCACGTGAGGCCGATAGCCTTGAAACTGCTCTCTGGGGCTCTGTTCCCCTGCCCAAGCAGAGGCTATGAATGAAACACGTCAATGGGAAGTCACCAATTCCTATCCCAGGAGGGATAAAAACTGATTGTGACTTCCTCATGGTGACTCGTTCTCTGAGTTTGCCTGCACTTTCGTCTCAATTGTGTACTTTCATTTTCAATAAATCACTTTTGCTTTCTTGCATCTGTCTCACTCTTGAATTCTTTCTTGTATGGAGATAAGAACCCAGTCACCACAGCTCTGGGTTTAGTTCTCTCTTGGACATCCCGGTGAGCCTTCTGTGACAGCTGTACAAGAATACTCCCCTTTCGCAGTATTTCTTTTTACTTCATAAGTGAGTTATTGGTTATGCTGTAGGATTTAACCATTCAATGAAGAGGCAGAAAAAAGAAAGAGGAATGTATATAAGGCAATATTTCTTTTAGGTACAATAAGCATAATTGTGTTTTAGAAAGACAAGATAAAAATTACTCAAGGTTAGCTTGGTTCTCACTAAATAAAAACAATCACCTAGATACTAAGCTCCTCTCTGTGAATCTAATAATCAGTGCTTTGGTCACCATATTGGTAACATCTGGGGTAGTCATTTTGGTACTCATCATGATATTCATCTGGGTATTCTGCCTGATAAGCGCTATCACTGATTTCAACCCATTTGTTCCTATTCCTTGGCTTCCATTGTGAATAACAGGTTCTGTTGGAGCAGCACAGTATTTGGGATCATATACTTGCTGCCTGAGCCCAAACACACTCATTCCTTTCTGGGAAGTTATTTTGTTGGTACTCATCTGTAGAGAAATTGTCAAGTTGTCCACTGATTGTAAGGTTAGGTTCTGATTGTAAATGTCTCTTTTGTACCTGGCATTAACATCCCTGCCTGGCTTGCTCCTTCGTTGGTGCCCATCTGCAGACTAATCATAGTCCAGTCAAATGGTTCATCAGTTTACATTTTCGAATCATAAAGATGCCTCCTAGTCCCATAGGCTATCATACCTGCCTGGCTGGCACATTTGTTGACTCCCATCTGCAAACCAATTACACTTTGGCCAGCTTTTAATAACCCTTCATCTAAATATCTTGTTTGTTTTTCTGCACACTTAATTCCAGTGTCAATGGTTGCCTTTTGTTTTAGCTAGACCTACTATAGCCATCAGCATAGTCTGAACCTGCGTCATGTTTTTATTTACTTATTTTTTTTTTAATTTTTTTACTGGGGAATATTGGGGAACAGAGTGTTTTTCCAGGGCCTATTAGCTCCAAGTAAAGTCGTTATTTTCAATCTAGTTGTGGAGGGCACAGCTCACTGGCCCATGTAGGAATCGAGCCAGCAACCTTGGTGTTATGAGCACTGTGCTCTAACCAACTGAGCCAACAAGCCACCCATTTTTGTTTTCAAAAAGATCATTTGCTTCAAACATATTATGTAACTTCATACCGTGAGCCTGTATAGCTTTACTAAAGTTGCCAATATTCTCCAACTGAGGCCAGGTTAACAAGGACTCATTGACCTTCTTCAACGAGCCTGGCTGTAGCTTGTTTATGAGTTTGCAGAGGATTATGCAGTCTTCTAAACCTAGCTGAAATTTGATGATAGTGCTCACATCTGTCACTTCCTCTATCCAATGGCAAAGATCTTCTGACTGATGATCATACTTGGAAGCAATCTTATTTTTGACCTCTGCAGAGGATCCATAGGAAGGGCTCTTATTGAAGAGGGCCATGGTGTTCAGCAGAAAGAAAAGGCTGAGCACAGCTTGGGGATTTTGTCACTTGACTTCCCTGCTCCTGGCTTGGAAGAGTGACTGCAGCACCAGATGCTCAGACCTGGTCCGCTGGGCAGTGAAGGCCCACAGGTGATGCATAGAGGCTCAGTCTGACTGGGTCCCACAGAGCCTGCAGTCCACTACCGACTCCCACAGGCACTGCTCCCAACTAAATGCAACTGATTTTTGCATGTTGATTTTTATCCTGATACTTTGCTGAATTAATTTATTAGTTGTAATGTTGTGGGATCTTTAGGGTTTTCTAAATTTAAGCTCATATATGAACTCAGATTTCTTCCTTTCCAATTTGATGACTTTTTATTTCTTTTCCTTAACAAATTATTCCAGAGAGAGATTCTAATACTATGTTAAATAGAAAAGGAGACAGTGGGCATGCTTATCTTGTTTCTGATGTTAAAGAAAAAGCTCTCAGTTTCCCACTGAGTATTATGTTATCTGTGGGTATTTCATATATGTCCTTTATCTATTTATCATAATAGGACATATCATATATGTCCTATTATCCTATTTCCTCTGTTCCTAGCTTGGTGGTGTTGTTGTTGTTTAATCAAGAAAGGGTTTTGAATTGTGTGAAGTGCTTGTTCTGCATCAATTGAAAGGATCTTGTGTTTTTTTTCTTCATTTTATTAATGTGCTCATTGATTTTTGTGTATTGAACCAACCTTGCCTTTCAGAAATATATCCCACCTGCTCCTTGTGTATGATCCTCTAACTATGTTGCTCAATTTGGTTTGCTGGTATTTTGTTGAGGATTTTTTGTATCAATATTTATAAGGGATATTCTTCTGTAGTTTTCTTTTTTTTTAATTAAAGTTCATTGGGGTGACAATTGTTAGTAAAGTTACATAGATTTCACATGTACAATTCTGTAATGCATCATCTATATATACTCTGTAGTTTTCTTGTAGTGTCATTGTCTGGTTTTAGAATAAGAGTAGGGCTGGCCTCATATAATGACTTAGGAAATTTTCTCTCCTCTTCTATTTTTTGAGAGTTTGAGATGATTTTTATGAATTCTTTTCAAATTTTGTATTAAAATATAGCTAACATAAAATATACTAGTTTCAGGTGTACACCATAGTAATTCAACATTTACATATACCCAAAGCTGTACATGCACATTTATATATCCAAAGAAGTGACCACCATAAGTCTAGTAACCATATGACACTTTCCATGCTGCTACAATATTATTGACGACATTTCCTGTGCTGTACATTACGTCCCCATGACTTACTTATTTTGTAACCGGAAATTTGAACTTTTTATTCCTTCCACCTTTCTCCCCATTTAATTTTTCAATTACAATTGACATTCAATATTATTTTATGTTAGTTTCAGGTGTACAGCATAGTGATTAGACATTTATATAATTTCTGAAGTGATCCCCTGATTAGTCTAGTCACTATTTGGCACCATAGATAGTTATTACAATATTATTGACTATATTTCTTAGGCTGTATTTACATCACTGTGACTATTTTATAACTACCAATTTATACTTCTTAATTCTTTCACCTTTTTCACCCAGCCTACCAACACCCCTCGCATCTGGCAACCTTCATTTTTTTTCTTTGTAACTATGAATCTGTTTCTGTTTTGTTTGTTCATTTATTTTATTCTTTATATTCCACATATAAGTGAGATCATATGGTATTTGTCTTTCTCTGTCTCATTTGTTACACTTAGCAAGATACCCTCTAGGTCCATCCATGTTGTTGCAAATAGTAACATTTCACTTTTTTTATGGCCAAGTAATATCCCATTGTGTATATGTACCACATTTCTTTATCCAATCATCTATTGATGAGCACTTAGGTTGTTTCCATATCTCAGTTATTGTAAATAATACTGCAATAAACACTGACATGTATATATCTTTTCAAATTAGTGTTTTGGATTTCTTCAGATAAATACCCAGAAGTGGAATTGATAGGTCATAGATAGTTTTATTTTTAATTTTGTGAGGAACCTCCATACTGTTTTCCATAGTGGCTGTACAAATTTACCCACCAACAATGCACAAGGGTTCCCTTTTTTCCACATCCTCACCAACAACAGGTTGTTTGTTTATATATTGATGATAGCCATTCTGACAGGTGTGAGGTGCCAACTCATTGTGCTTTTAACTTGTATTCTTCTAAAGATTAGTGATATTGAGTATATTTTCATATATCTATTGGTCATCTGTATGTCCTCTTTAAAGAAATGTCTATTCAGGTCCTTTGCCCATTTTTAAATTCGATTGTTTGGTTTTTTGGTGTTCAGTTGTATGAGTTTTAAAAATAAATTTTGGATATTAACCCCTTATCAGATGTATCATTGGCAAATATCTTCTCCCATTCTGTAGAACGTCTTTTTATTCTGTTGATGCTTTCCTTTGCTGTGCAAAAACTTTTTAGTTTGATGTAGTCCCATTTGTTTATTTTTTGTTTTGTTTCCCTTGCCCAAGGAGACAGATCAGTAAAAATATATTACTAAGGGTAATGTCTGAGAGTTTATATTCTATATTTTCTTCAAAGAGTTTTATGGTGTTGGGTCTTACAGTTGAGTCTTTAATCCATTTTGAGTTTATTCTTTTGTATGGTATAAGAAGGTGGTCTGTTTTTTTTGTTGTTTTTTTTTTTGTTTTTTGTTTTTTGTTTGGCATGTATCTGTCCAGTTTTCCCAGCACCATTTATTGAATAGACTGTCTTTACCCCAATGTAAATTCTTGCTTCCTTTGTCATAGATTCAATGACCATATAGGCATGGATTTATTTCTGGCCTCTCTGCTCTGTTCCATTGTCTGTTTTTATGCCAATACCATGCTGTTTTGATTATTATAGCCTTGTAATATAGTTTGATATCAGGTAGTATGATAACTGCAGCTATATTCTTCTTTCTCAAGAATCCCAAGGCTATTCGAGGTCTTTTATGGTTCTATATAAATTTTAGGATTATTTGTTCTAGTTCTGTGAAAAATAACATTGGTATTTTGATAGGGATTGCATTGAATCTATATATTGCTTTGGGTAGTATGGACATTTTATCTATATTAATTCTTCCTATCCATAAGCATGGTATTATTCCCATTCATTTGTATCTTCTTTAATTTCTCTCTTCAGTGTCTTATAATTTACTGAGTACAGGTCTTTTACTACCTTGGTTAAAGTTATTCCTAAGTATTTTATTTTTTTCTGATGCAATTGTAAATGGGATTGTTTTCTTAATTTCTCTTTCTGACAATTTATTGGTGTATAAAAATGTAACCAATTTCTGAATA
Organism: Rhinolophus ferrumequinum; assembly: GCF_004115265.2. Lineage (NCBI taxonomy): Eukaryota > Metazoa > Chordata > Mammalia > Chiroptera > Rhinolophidae > Rhinolophus > Rhinolophus ferrumequinum. Next base: position 67,480,320 of record NC_046299.1, on the reverse strand, counting down.
TTAAATTTGTATCCTGCTACTTTACTAAATTCTTTTACCAGTTCTAATAATTTTTGGTGGAATCTCCGGGGTTCCCTATATATAATATCAAGTCATCTGCAAATAATGACAGTTTTACCTCTTCCTTTCTCATTTGGATGCCTTTTATTTCTTTTTCTTATCTATTGCTATAGCTAGGGCTTCCAGTATTATGTTGAATAAAAGTGGTATAAGTGGGCAGCTCTTGTTGTTCTTGATCTTAAGGAGAACGCTTTTAGCTTTTCCCCACTGAATATGATTTTAACTGTGTGTTTGTCATATATGGCCTTTATTATGTTGAGATATGGTCCCTCTGTTCCCACTTTGCTGACAGTTTTTATTATAAATGGGCACTGGATTTTGTCTAATGCTTTTTCTGCATTTATTAATACAACCATATGATTTTTATCTTTCATTTTGTTTATGGAGTGTATCACAGGAATTGATTTGCAAATATTGAAATGACCCTGCATCCCAGGGATAATTCCCACTTGATCATGATGTGTAATCTTTTTAATGTATTGCTGAATTATGTTTGCTATTATTTTGTTGAGAATTTTTGAATCTGTGTTCAACAAAGATGTTGGTATATGTATATACAATGTGTGTGTGTGTGTGTGTGTGTGTATAAAATCTCTGTCTTTGGTTTTGAAATCAGGGTAATGGTGGCTTCATAGAATGAGCTTCAGTGGCTTCCCTCCTCTTGAATTTTTTGGAATAGTTTGAGAAGAATAGGTGTTAATTCTTCTTTGAATATTTGATAAATTCACCTGTGAAGCCATCTGCTCCAAGACTTTTGTTTGTTGGAAGCTTGTTGATTACTGATTCTACTTCATTAGTTGCAATCGGTCAGTTCAGATTTTCTGTTTCTTCTTGATTCAGCTTTGGAAGATTGTGTGCTTCTAGGAATTTATCCATTTCTTCCAATTTGTCAAATATGTCAAATATGTTCGTGTATAATTGCAAGTAGTAGTTAATATAATCCTGTGTTTCTGTGGTGTCAGTTGTCACTTCTCTTTCATTTCTAATTTTATATGTGTCCTCTCTCTTTTTCTGGTTAAAAGCTTATCAATTTTGTTTATCTTTTCAACAAACCAGCTCTTGGTGTCACTGATATTTTGTATATACTTTTTTAGCCCCTATATAATTTATTTCCATTCTGAACTCTATTATTTCCTTCCTTCTACTTGCTTTGGGCTTTGTTTGCTATTCTTTTTCCAGCTCCCTTAGGTGTAAAGTTAGATTATTTATATGATATTTTTCTCATTTCATGAGGTAGACCTCTATTGCTATAAATTTCCCCCTTAGGACTGCTTTTGCTGTGTCCCATATATTTTGGGTCATTTTCATTTGTCTCAGAGTATCTTTTTTTAATCTTTAAATTTGTTTATTTTTTAATTACAGTGATATATAGTATTATATTAGTTTCAGCTATACAATATAGTGATTATACATTTACATAACTTAGGAAGTGATCACCCCCAAAAATCTAGTACCCATCTGACACCATACATAGTTGTTTCAATATTACTGACTACATTCCCTATGCTGAACTTTACATCCTGTGACTGCTTTTTCAAAATAAAATTTATTAGTTTCAGGTGTACAAAGCAATGTAATAGTCAGATATTTAAATCCCTCATAAAGTGATAACCCACTCCCCAAGCTACTAACCCTCTGACATCTTATATAGCTGTTACAATGCTATCGACTATCTTCCCTATGTTGTACTCCACATCTTTTGACTATATATACCTATATATTTAGTTATAGTTGACATTCAATATTATTCTACCTCAGCTTCAGATGTACAGCGCAGTGGTCGGGCATCTACACAGTCTATGAAGTGATCCCCCTGATAAGTCCAGGGCCCATCTGGCATCTTACATGATCTTCACAACATTGTTGATTATATTCCCCATACTGTGTTAACTATCAATTATTTGTTAATGCCTTCACCTTTTCCACCGTACCCCTAACCCCTTTCTCATCTATCACCCTGATAGGTCTAGTGTCTATCTGACACCATAGCTAGTTATTACAATATTATTGACATATCCCTTATACAATACCCTACATCCCCATGACTACTGTATAACAACCACTTTGTTCTTCTTAATCTCTTCCCCTTTCACCCATCCTTAACACCCCTCCCATCTTAAAGAAGTCCCTCTAAGATTTCTTGTAATACTGGTTTGGTGGTGTTGAACTCCTTCTGCTTTTTCTTGTCTGGGAAGCTCCTTATCTGTCCTTCAATTCTAAATGACAACCTTGCTGGATAGAGCAATCTTGGTTGAATGTCATTGCTTTCCATCACTTGGAATATTTACTGCTACTCCCTTCTTGCCTGCACATTTTTTGTTGAGAAATCAGCTGACAGTCTTATGGGGGCTCCCTTGTAGGTAACTAACTGCTTTTCTCTTGCTGCTTTTATGATTCTCTCTTTGTATTTAACCTTTGGAATTTTAATTATGGTGTGTCTTGGTGTTGGCCTGCTTGGGTTTATGTTGTTTGGGACTCTCTGTGCTTCCTGGATTTGTATATCCATTTCCTTCACCAGGTTAGAGAAGTTTTCTGTCATTATTTCTTCAAATAGGTTTTCAATTCCTTCTCGCTCTTCTTCTTTTGGTACCCCTATAATGCGAATGTTGGTATGCTTGATATTGTCCTGGAGGCCCCTTAAACTCTCCTCAATTTTTTGGATTCTTTTTTCTTTTGCTGTTCTGGTTGAGTGTTTTCTGCTACCTTATCTTCTACATTGCTGGTTGGATCCTCTGCTTCATCTAATCTACTGTTGATTCCCTGTAATATATTCTTTGTTTCCACTATTGTATCCTTTATTTCTGACTGGTTCTTTTTTATGGTTTCCATCTCCATTTTTATGTTTCCTATCTCTCTGTTGAAGTTCTTCCTGGAATAATTGAGCATTCTTATAACCAATGTTTGGAACTCTGTCTGATATATTGCTATCTCCATTTCACTTAGTTCTTTTTCCTGAGCTTTGTTCTGTTCTTTTACTTGGGACATGTTTCTTTGTCTCCCCATTTTGGCTACCTCCCTGTGTTTGTTTCTATGTATTAGGTGGGGTTGCTGTGTCGTCTGGTCTTAATAGAGTGGCCTTATGCAGTAGGGGTGCTGTGGAGTTCAGTGGCACAGTCTTTCTGGTCACCCAAGCCATGTACTCCTGGTGTATCCCTTGTGTGGGTTGTGTGAGCCCTCCTCTTGTAGTTGAGCCTTGGTTGATAATTGCACATCAGTAGGAAGGACTGACCCTTGGGCTCCCTGGTTGTGAAGACTGGCCTTGACTACAGTGGAAGAGTTGTTGTGCAGGGGCTGAACCTACAGAGCAGGGTCTGCCCAATCTGCCCCTTGGGTGTGTTGTACTTGGAGGTGGCTGGGTGATGCTCCAGCTCATTTTGAAGCTGGCCACTTGGGGCGCCAGCTCCAGGACCACCTTGAAGGGGATCCACTAAAGGTCTACTTCAGCCACAGCCCGTGCCCCACCGGGGCCACCCAGCGGGAGCCAGAAAGAAATTCGCAGATGACTGCCATCTGTGCCATGCTTGGAAGGGTCTTGAGAGGCCAAGCCACCAGCCAAGGCTGGCTGCCACTAGTGCCAGTTTAGGGCTGCTCAGCTAAAGGTACAGGACATGCTCAAGCCAGATCCTACTTGTCTGGGTTCCACAAACCTTTGAGACACCCTAGGAAAGTCTGCAGCTTGAGCCAAGGCAGGCAGTCTGCATGAAAAAGCCACTGAAAGCAGCCTGGATGTGCCCAAAAGTTGGGCGGGGCCAGGTCTCAATCACCATGGCATTGTGAACTAATGGCACAGACTCAGAAATGGCGGCCACTTGTGTTCGCATGCTGGGAAGGAGGAGGGCTCAACAAAGAAACAATGGACTCCTCCAGCTCCCTCATACAGGAAAAAGCCGCCTCTGCAGCCCCCGTCCCAAGCCAGACAACTCAGTTCCCAAACCATATGTCTCTGCTGCCTTTTCAGCTGCTGCCCCAGTGCTGGAGCTCAGAACAAATGATTCTGTTGGTGAGTAAGTCTGTGCACAGTCCCTTTAAGAGGTGTGCCTATGAGTGCAGCCACCCTCGGTCTTACTCAATCACAATCTCCTCTGGTTTTCACAACCAGAAATTATGGGGACTTCTATCCCTGGCACTGGAACCCTGGGCTGGGGTGGGGCTGGGATATCTCTCTCCTTTAGGGGATGGAGGGACCTCCACAGCCGAAATAGCCCTCCCATTCCGTGTCTCTGTCCTTCCTACCAGTCTGGAGGTGGCTACTTCTGCAAGTCCTTAGTTGAAAGGCTTCAGTTCAGCTTGATTTTAGGCGATTCTTAATAATGGTTGTTTTGTAGATTACTTGTAATTTTGATGTGGTTGTGAGAGGATGCAGCATTTACCTACTGCATCATCTTGGCTGTCTCTCCCTCGGAGTATCTTTAGATTTCTTCTTTGATCTCATTGTTGACCCATTCATCGTTTACCAGCATGTTATTTAGCCTCTGTGTGTGTGTGTGTGTGTGTGTGTGTGTGTGTTTTCCTTGTAATTGATTTCTAATTTCATACCATTGTGGTCAGAGAAAACACTTGATATAATTTCAACCCTCTTAAATTTATTAAGACTTTTTTGTGGCCTAATGTGGTCTATCTTGGAAAATGTTCCATGTGCACTTGAGAAGAATGTATTTTCTGCTGCTTTGTGGTGAAATGCTCTAAAAATATCCATTAAATCTATCTGGTCTAAAGTGTCATTTGGGGTACAGTAGTACCTCAGTTTTCGAACGTCTCCCTTGACGAACATTTCAGCTTACGAACGCCATAAACCCAGAAGTAAATGCTTCGGTTTTCAAACACACCTCGGAAATCGAACATGTCACATGGCTTCTGCTGAGTGCAAGATCCTGAGGCCTAGCTGTCGGCTGTTGAGTCCTGAGCACCTGCGCAACACGGAGGTGATATTTGGGCTTATTTGGTGACTGTTTGCAATCAATCTGTGCTCATCTCATCTCAGGAGCACTCTTGCAACCAATTTGTTTTTGTGACTGTGTGCAATTAATCTGTGTTCATGTCATCTCAGGAGTCCTCTGCCAATCACCCCTTGCTGTGAGGAACGGATAAAAGCTGCAAAGCCAAGAGAATCATTAACAGAACAACAATAGAGGTGAAGAAGGAAATTATTTCCCAACATGAAAGTGTTGTCTGGGGATGTGTTCTGGCAATGCAGTTTGGTATTGCCAAATCTACAATTTGTACCATCTTAAAAAAATAAAGAAGCCATTAAAGGAGCCAATGTTGTAAGAGGTGTTAAAACACAAGACAAAGAACACAGACAATTGAAGTGGAAAAATTGCTTTTCATATGGATAAATGAAAAACAGTTGGCCAGTGACAGCATTTCTGAGAGAATAATTTGTGGAAAAGTTTTACATTTGCATGCTGACCTCATCAAAACAAATGCTGAGAGCGATATTTTCAAGGCAAGTAGAGGGAGGTTTGAAAGGTTTAAGAGAAGTGGCATAAACAATGTGGTGAGACATGGTGAAGCTGCCAGTGCTAAAAAAGAAGACACTGACCAATTTGTTTTGGAATTTAAAGATTATGTAGAGGCAGAGGGTTTCCTTCCCCAACAAGTTTTCAACTGTGATGAGACAGGCCTCTTTTAGAAGAAAATGCCAAAGAGGACATACATAACAAAGGAGGAGAAATCATTGGGTCTTTGAGCATCAGCTGTCCATTCTCCTTTTTTAGCCCATGAAAGACAGGCTAACCCTTTTATTTTGTGGGAATGCAAGTGAGGATTTTAAGTTGAAGCCTTTGCTAGTCTACCATTCTGAGAACCCCAGGATATTTAAGAAAAGCAATTGTTATAAAAAGCAAATTGCATGTGATGTGGAGGGCAAACAGCAAAGCTTGGGTAACCAGGCAATTTTTTATTGAGTGGGTTCATGAAGTGTTCAGGCCAAGTGTAAAAAAATACCTCCAAGGCAAACATCTTCCAATGAAGTGCCTGCTTGTTATGGCTAACCCTTCAGCTCACCTCCCGGGCTTGGAGGACAAGTTGGTGGAACAGTTCAGTTTTATCAATGTAAAGTGTTTGCCCCCCAACATGACTCCTCTCATCCAGCCCATGGGCCAACAGGTCATATCTAATTTTAAGAAGCTTTACACCAAAGCAGTGTTCCAAAGGTGCTTTGAGGTGACCTCCGAGAGTTTTGGAAGAATCATTTCAATATCCTACATTGCTTACATCTCATAGACAAAGCGTGGAGGGATGTGTCTCACAGAACAATGAAGTCAGCATGGAAGAAATTGTGGCCAGATACTGTCCCTGAACGTGTATTTGAGGATGTTGAAGAGGATGCTCCTATTGTTGAGGACATTGTGTCTCCAGGAAAGTCCATGGGCTGGGAAGTGAGTAGTGATGATGGAGGAGTCAGTGAGGACCACAGGACTGAACTCACCACAGAAGAACTTCAACACCTTCTGACGGAGCAGCAACAGGCGGCAACTGAGGAATCGTCTTCAGAGGAGGAGGGAAGACAAAGTGTTTCCACTGCACTGATCAAAGAAATGTGTGCAAAATGGGTTGAAGTGCAAATTTTTGTTGAAAAAACTGCTGTAAATCATGCCACTAACACTTTCAATGATAATGCTATGTCTCACTTTAGACAAATCTTAAAACATCGGAAAAAGCAAATGTCAATTGAAAAATTTTTAGTGAGGAAAAGATCCAGTGAGTCTAAACCAGGTGTCAGCAGTGTAAAAAAATCAAGGGAAGGAATGGCAGGAGACGCATCACCTACAGTGATTATGGAAGAGGACCACAGAACACCTGAATGAATGACAGTCACCTATTGTGATTCTGGAAGAGGACCACAGAACACCTGAAGAACAGTCACCTATTGTGATTATTGAAGGGGATCCCCCATCCAAACCATGACTAGCATCATTGCAGGTAAGAAAAAATTACATTTTCATTTTTATCATCTACACTACTGTTTTTACATTGTGCTTATTTATTATTGCTTTTATAGTACAGCATATTGTGTGTATTGCTTTCATTGTGTGTCATGGATCTGTGGTATCATTAGATAGAAAAAAATTCATGCTAAATTGCTGTTTTAGGGGTTGATTTTAAAGGTCTGGAATGGGTTAATCCATTTTGCATTACTTTTTATGGGAAACTGTGCCTCGGTTTTCAAATGTTTCTGAACTCGAACGATCTTCCGGAACGGATTACGTTCGAAAACTGAGGTACCACTGTATCTGTTTCCCAATTAATTTTCTGTCTGGAAGATCTATCCATTGATTACAGTGGGGTATTAATTTCCCCTACTATGATATATTACTGTGGATCCCTCCCTTTATGTCTGTCAATATTTGCTTTATATATTTAGGTGTTACTATGTTGGTGTGTAAATGTTTACAAGGGTTATATCATCTTGTTAGACTGATCCCTTTATCATTATGAAATATGCTTCTTTGTCTCATTATAGTTTATTTTGTCTGATATAAGTATTGCTATTGCAGCTTTTTTCCTTCCATTTGCATGAAATATCTTTTTGCATCCCTTTACTTTCATTTTATGTGTCTTTCAATCTGACATGAATTTCTTGTAGGTAGCATATGGGTGGGCCTTGTTTTCTTGTCCATTCAACTACGCTATCTTTTGATTAGAGCATTTAATATATTTATATTTAAAATGATTATTGATATGTACATAGTTATTGCCATTTTATTATTCATGTTTATGTTTTTTTTCCTTCTTTTGCATAAAGAAGTACCTGTAAACATATATTTCAAAGGTATTGAAAAAAAGAGAATGGGCAGCTGATGCTCAAAGACCCAAACTCCGCAATGGTTTACATTTGGCATCTGTTAAGGGAAGAAGAAGGGGTGATATCATGAGTAAGTGGTTCATGGTCGTAGACTGTGTGGACTGGTTATTTATGATGTAAATTATGATGTAAGCTAGGATCTCCTTAATCTGATTTATTTCTCCGAGCATCATCCTTCCCCAGTGGTCTTTGTTATTGTAGTGGAGAGGTCTTCCTACTTGCTGACCACACAAAGTTCTGCAACCCACCTTGGGCTTGTGGGTCAGAGATGTTACCTTTAGGAAAGAAATCATCTATCTTGTGCTTAGCAGGCTACATCCTTCCCTTATCTCAAGCAATATATTGCCTGAAACCTGTTTTACAGGAAGGTCTCCAGTCTCCAGGGCATGGCTGTATTCTTTCCTAATCTTGAACTAGAAATCATGACAGCCAGCTATGTTGGCAAAAGGTATTTTCCCTCTCATCTTCTAAGTTCTTCCAGCTAATGATCAAATCAACAGAGCCAGATTTACAGAAGAAAATGTACAAAGTATATTATATGAATGCATATTTGGGGCCATAAGAATAGAGACCCAAAGAAATATTGAGTAGTTGAGGTTTATATTCCATTATGAAGCTAAGGACAAAAGGTGGCTGTGATTTGAGACTTCAAAGGGTAGGCAAGTCATTTGTATGGAGGTGAAAAGCAAATGTTTGGTAAATAAATGTTTGCTGGGTCATCTCCATGTGAATGGCCCTCCTGGAGTAGGTCATCCATCTAAATTCCTTTTAGGCAGTTAAGGGGGGGAGGTCAAACTTTTTTTTTTTCCTGAGTCTTTTGTTTCATAATAATAGATTAAAATCAATATCCCAAAAGGCATATCTTGGGGTGGTAAACTCTGCTTCCCTTCACAGCAAAGCCATGTCTCTTAAGAGGAACTAATTTAACAAATCTAACTAAATCGGAGTACACCTAGTCTTTTAATCAAGTTCATTGAGTATTTAAATAATTACCAAACAAGATAAAATATTGAAACATTGTTATATTAACCTAAGTGTATCGACTTTTGATTTCTTATTACAGAAAAACTAAGAGATACATTTGAATCTGGTAATAAAAATGTCCCATGCTTTGTTGTGAAAAGCTTCCCTCTGTTGGGGGTTTTAGTTGATGAGACTTGTGCTATATTATCCATATCTGTTAAGGGAGAACTACAAGTCTAGTGACCCTGACTCATGTCTCAGATTAGTGTTTAGGTTATCATTATGATAGGGTAGGTAGATAGAAATGAGCAGGAGAAGGAGAAATTTAGGCCTGGTTAGAAAGTCCCTTGCTGTAGCTTGTAGCTCCTACTTGGGTCGAGACCTCTTGTAGCTGCCCAGTGGGATTCCAGGCTTACATATACCTCTAAGGGATGTGTTAACATATACCTCTAAATCAAGAAATTCATTGCTAAATGCCAGAGACAGAGGACTAGGCACCTCAGGGGCAGGAAAATAGATAAGAGAAGGGAGGGGGGAGGCAATTCTACCCACAGAAATAAAAGCCTTCACACAATGTAAGGTGAGGCTGCTTCCCTCTCTTGGGTCAGCCAGCTCCATGTCTCAGAGTGTACTCTCTTTTACTAGTAAAATTCTGGCTGTTCTATGCTGCTCAAACTGTCTCTTGATTGAACTCTTTCCTTCAAGAAAACAAGAATCAAAGAAAACGTCATTCCTAGTAACAAATGGATAAACTGTGGGATATCTATAAATGGAATATTACTCAGTGATAAAAATGAAATAATTCCTCACACTGCAATATGAATAAATCTTAAATGACTTTTGCTAAGTGAAAGAAGCCAAACCTAAAAGCTATATATTATACCATTCCTTCTATTTGACATTCTGAAAAATGTTAAATTATAGGACAGATAATAGATCAGTGTGTGCTAGTGATACAGGAGAGTTAGCATGTCCCTAGGTAGACAGGGAGGTCCCTGGTGGAATAAACAAAGACAGCCATATCCTAAAACTCCAGGTTTAGAAATCACTCCTTCGCTCCAGGACATAATGTAACAAGGTTAATCATCAAATTGAGGTTAAAAATCAAATTCACTTTGGCCTGACAAATGGAGCAGATCTGATAGATAAGAGTGGGTTACTTTGCTAATTCCTTTAGGATGGGCAAGCAGAACAAACCTGGTAAAGGAATTTCATTAGAAGTCGCCAGTTCCCTTCTTCAAACAAGTTCCCTTCTTCAAACAGCTCCCCTTCCCCAAGCAGGCAAGGGAAGGTATAAAAGTAAGAGCTTTTGCCTTAGTTAGGGGGCACCCCCCCATTCGTGACCCCCTCCAACTCGGGAGCTGCAAACTCTTCTCCTGCCTCTAATAAACTATCCTCTTTTTAAAACTTTTTGTCTCTCCTTGGTCCATGTTTCCATTCTTCGGCTTCATGAAACACGATCCCGGCCCACACTCAGAAACTGCTAGCAGATCCAACATCACCTACTAATCACTAGGGCTGGGGGAGAAAGGAGGGATTGAGTAAAAACAGGCGATAGTTATGGTAATAGAATTGTTTTGCATGGTACTGTTGATGTCGGAGATATTTGAGTGAGTGCCTGATCATGTCTTGTGAGACAAAAGAATAGAAGCACAGACCAAGGAGATGGGAGGATTTTTAAAAAGAGGACAGTTTATTGAAAGCAAAAGGTCAGAGTTCCCGAACATGAGGGGGTCCCAAATGGGGTGCCCAGAATGGGGCAAAGGTTCTTATTCTTATATCTTCTCTTGCCTGTTTGAAGAAGGGAACTGGTGCCTTCTAATGAAATTCATCTGCCAGGTTTGTTCTGTTTGCCCATCTTGAGGGTGTTAGAAAAATGTCCTATCTATCAGATCTGCTCTGTTTGTCCAGCCAAAAGGAATTTTATGATTAACTCCAAGGTGCTGTTACATTTTGTCCTGGAGCGAAGGAGTGATTTCAAAACCTGGAGTTTCAGGATATGGCTGCCTTTTATTTCACCATGGACCTCCCTGTCTACCTAACAACATGCTAACTAACCTGTCTCAATCCCCCCTATGAAGACCTACCTCTAACTGCCGTTAGGGAATAGGGGCGATGATCGCTCTGGCTACTTCAGGCTGAGGAGGGGCATAGAAACAGACTGGCAGCTAGGGCTCGTCCAGAGGTCTATTGAAGGGTCCCCAGTAGACGGGCAGGTCTTGCAGGTCCATGTGTGGCTCCATGTCGAGTACCATCTGTAACTTAATGGCTTCTAGGGGAGAAGAAATAAACTGAGTGAGTAGGTTGAGTAGGCAGGGCCCGAATGAAAGTAGAAAGAGGAGGATTATTAGAGGGGCTGCAAGGAGCCACCGCCATTGTCGGAGTCTGGCTTTAAGGGACGTCCACCAGCCTGAGACACTTTCTATGGACGTTATTACTTCATCAGCAGTGTCGAAATGAGTAACTACAGACCCAGTATGATTTACATAAAAACAGTATTCTTCCTTAAGATAGACACAGGTCCCTCTTGCATAGGAGGTTAAGAAGTCTAGGCCTGGTCTGTTTTGAAGAGCTACCCCTGCTAGTGAGTCCACTTGTTGGGCGAGCTGTTGCATTCTGGCAGTGGTTTCTTTTAATGCCTTTGTTAGTTGGACAGATAGACGAACAGAAGTTCCACCTAAGGCTGCACCAGATGCTCCCAAAACTCCGGTTAGGAGTGGGATTAAAACCGGCATTACTGGGCCAGCCCAGTGGCTCAGGTGGTTGGAGCGCTGTGCTCCTAACGCCAAAGGCCACGGGTTTGATTCCCACATGGGCCAGTGAGCTGCACCCTTTACAGCTAAGATTGTGAACAACAGCTCTCCCTGGAGCTGGGCTGCCGTGAGCAGCTGGAGGTTGGCATGAGTTGCCGTGCGCCGCTGTGGGCTACTGTGTCCCGCCATGAGTGGCTGGTGGCCAGTGTGAGTGGCCAGCAGCCAGCGTGAGTGCCGGCAGTGAGTTGCTGTGTGCTGCTGTGGGCTACCATGTGCTGCCATGGTTGGCCGGTAGCCAGCATGAGTGGCTGGCAGCCAGCAATAGCTTCCGTGAGCTGCTCTGAGCGACCAACCAACAACTGGCGACCGACTGCCTCAGCGGGGAGTTGGGGGGCAGTGCAAGGCTCATAATTCATAACACCAGCATGGGCCAGGGAGCTGTGTCCTACACAACTAGACTGAGAAACAATGGCTTGAACCGGAGTGGGAGGGCGATGTGGAAGAAGGGGGAAAAAAAGACATTACTGCCGCCCTTCGCATCCTAGGATATGATTGTTTTAAAACATGTGGCAGATGACAAAAATGAGTCTATATCGAGTGACGTCATAGGAATGGCGGCAGCAGGGCACACTTTCTGAGTTCTCCTCCGGATCTTGTTGCAAACGGGACCTATAACCCATCAAAGAAATTTTCGCTCACCACACAGAATAGTGGGGAGATTCGTGGATTACTTGAAGCTAAGAAATTCTTGAAGGTACGCTAATTGGACAAGCAAGGAAAGGAGGAAGAGGAGCGGCGTGAGAGCGCCCGGCCGGCAGCGGCGGGAGAGCCCAGTCCCCAGCGGAGCCTCAGCTGGCGGGGGCGAAAACCGAAAACCGCTGAGCCGGGCACGCACGGGATCCCAGGCGGAGCGGAGAGCGCGGGGACCAGGAGGTGGGCTCTTTCCCTGCGTCCCACGGCTGATTTCTCCCACCGGGAAACCGGCCAGGGCGCCCTACTGTGAACAAGGAGCACAGACTCCATACCTGGGCCCCCCCCCCCGCCCTGCTATTCCAATCCTACCCCGCCCTTCCAGAGACTGGGACTGGAAACCGCGGTGGAGCCCCGCTGTGCCAGGCACGCACGGGAGCGGAGAGCGCAGAGACCGGGGGTGGGCTCTTTCCCTGCGTCCCACAGCTGATTTCTCCAGCCGGGAAGGCGGCGCGCCCTGCGGCGGACGGGGGGCGCAGTCTCCATACCTAGGCCCCTCCCCCACCCCGCTCTTCCAATCTTACTCCGCCCTTCCAGAGACTTAAACAGGCCCCTGAACCGAGGAGTGGTATCTGAGGCTCAGGCTTTGGGATGCCTGACGGGCAGCCCTGACCCAGGCAGACTGGGTAGTGTGCGTGATTTTGGCTGCGCTAGGAGAGAAGAGACACCTCCACCCCCAGCCACCACCTTTTCTGGCCTGCAGGAAGAGGGCGACGCACGGCTGGGCTGGGAGAGTGAAGACCCCTCCATCCCCAGCCCCCACCCTTCCTGGCTTGCCTAGGGTGGGGTGGGTGCAGCTGCCGAGACACACCCGGAGATCAGCAGTGAGGCAGGCGCAGCTCTGGGCTTTCAGCAGATCAGAAATCTCCCGCCCGCACTCACACACACACACTGAAGAGGTGCCTTAAGACTCAAGAGTTTTGGTCACGTATCTGGTGGTGCCACTCTCAGTGTGCATTTGTGCAGGCAAGGGCAGAAACTGCACTGACATTGTAAAAACTATCATCCAGACCCCTCAGGCCCACGCATTTAAGTCTGCAGTCCCAAAGTCTCTCTGGGCACCAGGTGACCGGCTCTGCCTGCGCAATAAGCAGGGGGCTCCTTGGTACAGCAGAGAACAACCTGGACATTGCTTGGCGGGCTTAGGCCAAGACTGTCGCTGCTTTTTGTATTGCTTTGTTTTGTCTTGTTTTGCTTTGTCTTTATATCTTGGATATCTTTGCCTCTGTCTAGTGGGGGTTATCAGGTGGTTTTGCATGTGAACGTATTTGATATTTTTCTTTGTTGTTGTTGTTGCTGTTGTGCTTGGTGATTTGCTTTGTTCTGAAACTGCCCTGCCGGGGCCCAGCTTGTGAGGCACGGTCAGCAGATCAGAAATCTCCCGCCCGCACCCATACACACACACTGAAGGAGTGCCCTAGGACTCTGGAGCTCTGGACAAAGGACTG